>NC_089839.1:27889659-28074659 GCF_035609145.1 Eleutherodactylus coqui
CCTTCTGGAAGCAAGGGAGATTATATCTGTGTGCGGTGGTTCCTCCAGAGTTTGAAGTCATAGTTTCTGCCTGCCACTTACAGATAAATTCAGTTTTTTTTGGTTATTTGTGGAGTGCGTTCTTTAGGATTGTTTTATCTTTATTTCTAGGTATCGGGGCAAGAGAGTACCCCAGGTTCCGGTGTGAGTGTATCCTTATCAGGGCGATCCACTTATTATTTAGGCAGGGATGTTCACATTTTAGAGTCCCATAGAGAGAGTTCCTGTTTACTTTTTAATTTCTTTTCCATTAACTATTTGTTAACAGTTCCTGTGTGTTTTTTTTCAGTAACACAGTTACTGGCAGTGAGCCAAGAGTGTTTTGCCTATATCACCAGCCAGGGCCGTACCTAAAGGCTCAGGGGCCCGGGTGCAAAAGTTCCACATGGCACTCACACCCCGTCCCCCATTGTACCTAAACCATGCTGCATACAGCTGCAAAACAAATTTACATACATGATCTGGCCCCTTGGCGTAATCTTTGTACACAGGACGCATTTACTGCACTACATGAAAATCTGTTTGTAGTCCCGTAGGTCACACACACAGCTTTTTACCACTATTAGCATGACATCTTGAGCACCGTGCTACCCACTGTACAATGCTTTTATTGACCTTAATGTGGTTACTCATACCTGCACTGGAACGCGGTATTTCTAATGCCGCGATTTTTGAGAGCTGTCTGTTCTATCTTTGCTTTTTTGTCTTTTTAATACACCTCCTCATCCAACACAATTATGGGGTGCATTAAAAAGCGCTGTCAAACAGTGTACCATGTGTTCAAAACCACTGTTCAAAATTGCAGTAAAAATGCAGCGATTTCTGAGCTACGTTTTCTGAACACGTGTGAGAGTGCATTAGGGTGTGCTCATGTTTTTTGTTGAACTTTTGAACTACAATTAAGAAAAACATATTTAAAAAACTGAATGCGGTATTCAAAGACCACATACATTTTTAAGAAACTGCATAAACTGTTAATGCTGTTTTGGATGTGTTTTTTTAATTGTGTGTAAAGTGTGCAATTATTCTGGGACCGTTGCAGACAAAGTGCTTGCAAACACTATGGCATTTTATTTTGTCTTTCATTGCTTTTGTAGATCTACAAGTACTTATCATCCATATCCTGTTTTTCTTGCATGTTCATTTTACTATGTTTCCTTGCTTCTTGCTATTGTCTCACCAAAGATTGATAGGTTAAATTTAAAAAAAATCTATTTTTGGGGGAAGAAATAAATTTTTTGTTTTTTTTCCAGGTGAAGACTGGAGTAGAAACGCCCATGGACATCTCGTATCTCCACATGAAGTAGAAGATAACACAACACAACTCAATTCAATAACCTCTAATGTACCCATAGTCCTTCACAACAAAGATCTATCCACTGATGAGACTAGTCACAGGAAACCTTCATCTATTCAGTCACTGATTGGTAAACAAAGAACTAGTTGTAGAAAAGGTGTCACACTTCCTTGTGGGAAAGATTTTCAAAAGAAATCTCATATATCTTTGAATGGGAGAACTGACAGAGATGAATGGCCATTCTCGTGTTCAGAATGTGGGAAATATTTTTATTACAAATCGGGTCTTGTTAAGCATCTAAGAATTCACACTGGGGAGAAGCCGTTTTCATGTCTTGAATGTGGGAAATGTTTTCACCAAAAACAGAATCTTATTAAACATCAGAGAACTCACACAGGAGAGAAGCCATTTTCATGCCCTGAATGTGAGGAATGTTTTAGCCAGAAACCAAGACTTATTGAACATCAGAGAACTCACACAGGGGAGAAGTCATTTTCATGCCCTGAATGTGGAAAATGTTTTTATTACAAATCGCGTCTTGTTAACCATCTAAGAACTCACACAGGGGAGAAGCCATTTCCATGCCCGGAATGTGGGAAGTATTTTAGAGAGAAAGCAAAGGTTAAAGTACATCTGAGAACTCACACAGGAGAGAAGCCATATTCATGTCCTGAATGTGGGAAAGGCTTTTGTCGTAAAGGAAAACTTGTGATTCATTTAAAAGATCATACAGGGGAGAAGCCATTTTTATGCCCTGAATGTGGAAAAAGTTATAGTCAGAAGGGAAATCTTGTGGAACATTTAAAAAGTCATACAGGGGAGAAGCCATTTTCATGCCCTGAATGTGAGAAATGTTTTAGCCAGAAACCAAGACTTATTGAACATCAGAGAACTCACACAGGGGAGAAGTCATTTTCATGCCCTGAATGTGGAAAATGTTTTTATTACAAATCGCGTCTTGTTAACCATCTAAGAACTCACACAGGGGAGAAGCCATTTCCATGCCCGGAATGTGGGAAGTATTTTAGAGAGAAAGCAAAGGTTAAAGTACATCTGAGAACTCACACAGGAGAGAAGCCATATTCATGTCCTGAATGTGGGAAAGGCTTTTGTCGTAAAGGAAATCTTGTGATTCATTTAAAAGATCATACAGGGGAGAAGCCATTTTTATGCCCTGAATGTGGAAAAAGTTATAGTCAGAAGGGAAATCTTGTGAAACATTTAAAAAGTCATACAGGGGAGAAGCCATTTTTATGCCCTGAATGTGGGAAACGTTTTAGTCAGAAGGGAAATCTTGTGGAACATTTAAAAAGTCATACAGGGGAGAAGCCATTTTTATGCCCTGAATGTGGGAAACGTTTTAGTCAGAAGGGAAATCTTGTGGAACATTTAAAAAGTCACGGAGGGGAGAAGCCATTTTCATGTACAGAATGTGGTAAATGTTTTAAACGGAAACCTCAGCTTGCTAGACATCTGAAAACTCACACAGGGGAGAAGCCATTTTTATGTCCTGAATGTGGGAAACGTTTTAGTCAGAAGGGAAATCTTGTGGAACATTTAAAAAGTCACACAGGGGAGAAGCCATTTTTGTGCCCTGAATGTGGGAAACGTTTTAGTCAGAAGGTAAGTCTTGTGGATCATTTAAAAAGTCACACAGGGGAGAAGACCTTTTCATGTCTTGAATGTGGGAAAGGTTTTAGTCAGCAATTGAAGCTTATGGAACATCAAAGCTCACACACAGGAGAAGCCATTTTTATGTCTTGAATGTAGCAATAAAGTGAATCTTGTTAAAGGGGTTGTCCCGAGGCAGCAAGTGGGTCTATACACTTCTGTATGGCCATAATAATGCACTTTGTAATGTACATTGTGCATTAATTATGAGCCATACAGAAGTTATAAAAAGTTTTATACTTACCTGCTCCGTTGCTGGCGTCCTCGTCTCCATGGTGCCGACTAATTTTCGCCCTCCGATGGCCAAATTAGCCGCGCTTGCGCAGTCCGGGTCTTCTCCTCTTCTCTATGGGGCTCCGTGTAGCTCCGTGTAGCTCCGCCCCGTCACGTGCCGATTCCAGCCAATCAGGAGGCTGGAATCGGCAATGGACCGCACAGAAGCCCTGCGGTCCATGAAGACAGAGGATCCCGGCGGCCATCTTCAGCAGGTGAGTATGAAGACGCCGGACCGCCGGGATTCAGGTAAGCGCTGTGCGGGTGGTTTTTTTAACCCCTGCATCGGGGTTGTCTCGCGCCGAACGGGGGGGGGGGTTTAAAAAAAAAAAAAACCCGTTTCGGCGCGGGACAACCCCTTTAAGCTTCAGAGTATTCACACAGGGGAGAAGCTGTTTTCATGTTCAGAATGTGGGAAATGTTTTAGTCAGAAATCATACATTGTTAAACATCATAGAACTCACGTAAGGGAGGAGTTTATGGTAATCATTACAGGTGTGGAACCTCATTGTGGAATCTGCTGCCTAAGGGCCATTTTACACAGAATGATTACACTGGACAACAAAAATTGAATTGTTTTCCTTTCTCAAAATAGTTAAACTACCCTAATTTTGGGTCGAGAAACATGAATGTGACATTATATTTTGTTTAGTAGGCCTAACTCTGGTTTTATAGATATACTAACTTCAAATAAAAGGGCTTAATCACGTGAACGGATTCTCTTTGCTAGTCACCTGTACTCCTTTTCTGGGGCGTCTCTTGTCACTGTCCAACAGTAGTCCACAAGCAGAGAAGCGTTCCATTTTCTCTGATACCTTCATTCCATTTTTGATATATCCTGATGGACTCGCTCTCCATGTTCGCCACTCACGGCACAGCAGTGGTCAGGGAAGAAATCCAGGTGAGAATGTAGGAAATGGATTTTGAGTGACGTGTTGCAACCTAATTGATGGTACTTTTCCAGAAGTTTACTCACAATCTCAATGTAGATGTCAACTCATCGATTTCCCAGGAAGCCAGGCACAACATCTTTAAATGCCTCCCATGCCGCTTTCTCATGACCCTGAAGAACTTGCTCAAAGTTTTTATCTTTAAGAAGACAACAATGTTTCTTTCTACCAGAAGATCATGCTAGATATTTTCTGAAATGTGATTGTTCCCAGCAAGAGAAACCAGGTAATCTTGTAGATGTGATACCTTTCTGGACATATCAGAGTTCCATTTTAGTTATTCAACTATTTTACTATATACACTTTTGTTTATTTAATGATTTCCCTCCTCTAACCTTGTAGATCTGAATAAAGGTACATATATTTAACTTAAATGGGCTACACCTCAGAACCAAGAGCTAACTTAAAGTTTTCAATGTCATTTTCGTTTCCCCCTTAATTAAATAATTAAGAAATACCTATATTAAAGTTGGTTTATAATTCATTGCCCATTGTTTGTTGTTCAGTTTGTGGAAGCATAAAAATTAAAAGACAATAATCGTCCGCTGGAAACAGTCATTTATCTACATCCTCCTGCCCGCTCCGCCTGTATTTGCTGAACGATCATTGTTTCCATGTAAAAACAAAATAATGGCTGGGATGACTGTCCCATAAAAAAGTATCCCAAGTAGAGTTGAGCAAACGTACCCTGCCAAGCTTGATGCTCGTTCGAGCATTAGCATACTCGATGGTGATCGTTACTCGAACGAGCATCACGCCGTGTTCGACCGCACCCCAGTTTTTGGCTCCTCCCCGCTGTGACGTGCCTGTTTTGGCCCCTCCCCACCGCGATGCAGCATGCATCATTGGCAAATTTTTTGGCTGGCAGGCAGTCAGGGGGAGAGAGAGAGAGAACGAACCAAGAAAAAAAGCTCGGGACCCGGCGTCCTGCTTACAAAAATGGGGTTCGTTACTTGAGTAGAGCTCTCGAATTTTATGAAAAGCTCGACTCAAATAACGCGGACCTGAGCATTTGGGTACTCGCTCATCTCTAATCCTAAGGCTACTTTTAAGATGAGTAGATCATGTCAAATTAGCGGCATGACCTTCTTTTGTCTGTGTTTGCATTTATTGCTATTACTTTTGATTTGGTAAATACGGATTTGTCCTGTAGAATATTAAACCAATGACAGCAACTACTGCTGAAACTAATGACCAAACAGTGATGAAAATACTGATAATATACAGTGCAATGTAACACATCCGTATTACCGATCTGTATTACAGACGTGTTAGATTACGCTTCTCTGAAAGAAGTCTAAGGAGAAGTTCTCACACGGGGTAATTGCTGTGGAATTTCAGCCATGCAATGTGGGATAAGATTCCCCAGCAATGTTAGGTACAAACCCCATTCACTTACAGAAGAGAATCAGCAGTGGAAGATAGTCAGGCTGCAAGCTTCCATATCCCCAGCATGCTCTGTTTGTTGTGGAAATGCCTTAGATTGTTAAAGCTGGATTCATTCATCGCAATATGTGAATTCCACTGTGGACTTACTCGACGATGTGTGATCATACCCTTAGGATGCCTTGCTGAGCTGTGCGATAAGAGGACGGGGCAGGCAGGACTCTCAAAGGACCTGTAGAATAACAATTATGATGCTCTGATAGTGTACACACCACCACTGTGTCCGCACCGTGACTGCAAAATATAGTTAAAAGTAGCCAGAACCTGATTAGCATCCCAACGGGGAATAAGTATCTGATGCACATGATGACTGGAAGCAGGATTTGTGGAGTTCCTTATCATGAGACCTTTTTGTAAAAACAGACTTTCTTTGTCTCTAGAGGCGTTGGAGCTCCGGGTCTAGCAATTTTCAGACAATCCTTTTTGGGATTGTTCCCGACAACAAATATTGCAAGTCCCCAAAAGTTCGGCTGTCTTGCTGTAGCAGGAACCATTTTTGATGGTCATTTTGAAAGTCTGCGGATTTGCTGGATGACTACATGGCAGATGAGTAGCTTTGCGGATCTTGCCAAATTCCAAAATCAGGCATTTCTACCTCTTCCCATTGATCTTCTTCTGGGGAGTAATCAATAGTGTTAGGTAGTCTAGACAGCGCATTGGCATTGGCGTTAGCTTTCCCAGCTTGGTATTTCACACTTAAGTCAAAATTGGCTAATCTGGAGAGCCATCTCTGTTCCAATGCTCCTAGCTTTGCGGAATTTTAATGGGCAACATGATTGTTGACAGTATATGCCACAAATTTTGTGGCTGCTACATAGTCTCTGAATTTCTATGTGTGGGTCCACACGAGCACCAGCAGTTCTAATTTTGATCATTTCACTCCAAACGTTTCAGGGAACGGCTGGCATAAGCATTCATTCTCTCTCTCCCTTCTTGCACCTTACTCAGGACTGCGCCCAGTCCCTTGAGTCTAGTGTCCATGTAAAGATTAAAAGACTGAGTATAGTCAGGATATACCAAAATTGGGGGGTGTAATTAGTTTTTCCTTGAGAACTTGAAAAGCATGCTCTTGTTCTTCTCCCCAGTTTATGAGAATAGGTTTATGATGGCGTTTCTTAGAATGTCCTCTCAATATTTCTTGCAGTGTGGCAGCTATGCGAGCAAAATTTGGTATATAGCATCTGTAGTAGCCTCCTAACCCTAGGAAACTGCGAAAATCTTTCAAAGTTTTTTCGGTTGGACAGCTTCTGTTTTCTCGAGATCTGGACATGCTTCATGGGCACTGAGAATGGGACCCAGGTACTTGACTTGCATTTGTAGCAGATGGCATTTGGATGGTTTCACCTTGAGTCCATGAGTAATAAGGATCTAATACTTCTCTTAGGTGTTGCAGATGATCCTTGTGGGTTTTGAAATATATAATGACATCATCTAGGTACAGCAAAACAGTTTCAAAGTTCTTATGTCCCAGACAACGCTCCATAAGTCTTTGAAAAGTGCCTGGGGCGTTGCACAATCCGAAAGGCATACAGTTGAACTCATACAGACCCATAGGAATAGTGAAGGCGGTTTTTTCATGATCGAGCTCATACATGGGGACCTGCAAATAACCACTGGTGAGACCTAACGTGGAGCCTAAAGCAGTCAAGGACTCTTCAATTCTGGGCAGCGGATATGCATCTTTGTGAGTGATGTTATTCAATTTGCGGTAGTCAACATAGAACCAGATACTACCATCTTTCTTTTAACAAGTACTACGGGTGCAGCCCAGGGACTGCAACATTACCGAATGATATTACTTTTCATTTCTCGAATCAGAGACTAAACTTGCTGGTATGAAGAGGGTGGTATTGGACGATATCATTCCTTTATGGGTGCGTGACCATCCATGGGGATAGTGTGGGAAATGCCTTTGATGCAACCAAAATCCATAGTGTGTTTGCTAAAGGCAGACTGCTTTTCTTGGGCCACATCCCATACTCCTTGTATCTGATCCTTAGTGGTCCGTGAGTCTCCAATATGTAAATCAGCTATCCAGGACTTGTGTCTTTGAGGGTAAAGAACATCTTGAGAGTAAAGAACATCTTCAGGTGACAGCAAAGAGATTTGTGCTACTGCAGCATATTTTTTCAGTTGGACGGAGGTATTCCCTAGGTTGATGAAGCGGAACTCTCCCATCAGTTGAAGCTTTTGGCAGTCATTAAGAACGGATGTCCATCAATAGGAATAGGCTCCACCAGTGTGTCGTAGTCTTTCCCTTGCAATCCTGGACAGGTCTGACATCAGAATAGGAACTCTGACTCCGGGGGCACTATCACTGGTCTTATGTCTTTGATTCGAGCTTGCCCAACATAACCTTTCGAATTTGTGACCTACTGCTGGGACGACAAAACTCGGATGGCCTTTCGCATAACCACTTGTTGGGCCTGTGATGCTCCTGAGACAGACTTCTGTAAAGCTTCTAACATCTCCGCGTAGCAATTGCGTAGGATATTCATTCCTAATGTCACGACTGGAGTTCTTTCTGACTGGCTCCGATTTCCTTAATCAGTATGGAGGAGAAACTCCACTACTCTTTGTGCTTCCTCCCCCTATCTCTTCTGATGACACACTCGCTGTCTCACCGCACTATATCCCTCTCCTGCTCTTGTCTTTGCTTCTGCCCTCCTCTGCTCCCAATCTCCAACTGCCAACTGACAGCATATGCACACTTAAAATTACCTTTTTCCACGTGGGCTCTGGTGTTGCTAAGCAACTAAAGCACCAATCAGTAAGCTGTAATTAAAGCACCAATCAGGGAGCTGCAACTAAAGCACCAATTAGTAAGCTGTTGCTAAGATAGCTATTTCAGGAATAACAGCTTATATCTCAGGTGGGGCACCTCCTGTGTCCCCTTGAGGCTCATAGTGAGATCCCAGGAATGTATTAACTCTCTTTGACTACTCTGTAGGACCCTCTGTGTCACTACACATACATTATATATACACACCTCTATTGTATAACTATATACACCTTCTAGTACATATACACACTGTATTCAGGATGATACATAGATAAGATATACACACACCTATATTACCCCGTTTTCCTGAAAATAAGACCTAACATGATTTTTCAGGATTTTTGAGGATTCTTGAAATATAAGCCTTACTCCAAAAATAAGCCTTAGTTATAGTTAATAAAAACATCAATGCAAATAGTGTTTAGGCAGCTGTATATGGAAAAAAGTAAGGTCTTTCGGAGCCAAAATTTAATATACGACTTTTTCTTATTTTTAGGGAAACAGATATATAACAGGGTCTAATGCCTACAGGACCTTTGGTGATGTCACAGTCATGTGATCAGTTACCTACAGGGGATAGACTGTGTAATTGTTGAGGACCATTTGATGAGGTCACATGACAGGCAGCAACCGTCTCCACTGATTACTCCTCCCCTCACAGATCACATGACCGTGACATCACCAAAGGTCTTGTAGTCACTAGGCTGTACCGTCTGCTGGAGAGTCAATGGGAGCTGGGAATGTTACCGTACGGCAGACCTCCTTCTACCAACTCCACTCTAGTGCTGGTCGGGGTGCCTGGGACTTGTAGTCCGCTCGTCTTCCTTCTGACCCAGCAGGAGGTTTTCTGTCTGTGTAATTCAGTGAGTCTCGGGTTATTCTTGTTGTCCCGCCGCCCCGCCGTGTGAACAGACCTGTTATAAACAATGGCTTCTGTGTTGTGCGCCTCGCAATGTACAAATCCTGTGTGAGAATATCGGCCATGTAAACACGACCCGAAGGTGGTGATATCGGTGGGGCGGTGGTTGGCGTGTAAGGAATTGCGCACACAGCATCCGTGCATGGGAGTACGGACCTGCCGCTGTACTGACCTCGGCCCGCCTGCGTGCTCAGTGCCGTATCGGGGGCCCGCTCTACAATTATACCAGCTTCACACGGGCATAAGTGCATTTCTGCACATATTTGCGCTATGGACATTGCGGTTTTGCGTTCGTCTGTGCGTGTTTTACTGTATTTTTTGAACATTAATAAACACAAGCACGCTTCCATTGATTTCAATGACAAATAAGTAAAATAATTTTGATATGTGCGATGTTCGTGTATGAAAATAGAAAGCGCTACGTATTTTTTTGCACAAGCGAAACGCCGGTGAGAAATCTGCTAATGTGAATGAACACATGGACATCAATGGGTTCTATTCCCTGCGTATTGCCGGCCCATATGTGTTTGTGGGATTATGGCCTTACCTGCAGATACTTGCGCACATCATGTACTTGTGAAGCCAGAATTCAAAGGGAGTTTTTCCTTAAAGGGGTTTTCTTGAATTTAAAGGGAACCTGTCACCTTGGAAAGGCATCATAAAGTTACGGAGCTGTTCCAGGAGTTAGGGAGGGGATAGAAGTTTTATACTCGCCCGGTTCCTGCGGTGTCCATCGGTGAAAGTTGTGCCGGGCACAAACATATGTCTCTTCTCCGAGACACTCCCGTTGACTTGTATGGAAGAGCCTGCGCACCGCATGCAGACAAGAGTCATATCTATGTAGCCAGTGCGAACTTTACCGTTGGGTGAGAATAAGTTACATCCCCAACTCCCCATTACAGCACTTAGTTCCAAGACGATGGGTTCCCTTTAACTAGTGGGGATCCGCCATGTCCCCTTCATTGTTTACATCGGCACAGCAGGTTGTCCGTTCCTACAAGTCTGTTTAGTGCTGTAGCTCCGTCCCATCCAAGTACTAAGCTCACCCGGGACGCGTGTAGTAAGCAATGTGCGTAATCGCTTGTGGAGTGCGGTGAGCGGCTCGGTTCCTGTGACTGCTGTCATTGTGGACTGACAGGCTCCTGTGAATGGTGGAGGCTCCCCGGGGTACGATTAGAATGTAACGAGAGGGGGAACCTCTGGACGGGAGTCATCTGGAGGCAATAGTGCTCAGTGAAAAACTGATTGTTTTTCATGCTATTTTTATGGAATTTTTCACTTGTGTTTTTTCTGCTGTTATTTTTTTCCATGGTCCCCATAGTAACCTAAAGCTCATCGCACTTGCATGCAAACCGCATGACATGTTATTGTAGTGCATTCTGTTAACACAATTGTTGAAAATAATGGGTAATTCTTGAAGAATCGTACAAAAATAGAACATGCAGCAAATTTTGTAACTCAACCAGTCCGAGAGAAAAATTGTCATGCATTCAAATGTATGGATTATTTCCCCACGTGAGCTCTGTCCATCTTGGAATCAGAAGGGACTCCTGCAGGAAAACTGCCCCTGTGAATACAACCTGATAGGATGAGATTTATTCTGTCCTGGAAGATGGGAACTGCCGCTGTATGTAATAAAACTTGTGTCACACTTCAAGACTCGACTCCCCAAGATGAGTGGGGGTCAAAATAGGAGCTCAGGCTGGGTACGAGGCATCCCTACCATCAAGGGTAAACCTATGGCAAAGGACCTAGTTAGGGAATTACTAGTCACAGGACAGGCCCGTGTGCTGCACACAGCATCAGTATAGAATAAGAGGCAGTGATGTGGTGTAAAATGAAGAGGGGTTATCTATCTTACACTCAGAGCTGTGTGACCGGCCTTAGTTTCCTGAGAGTAATCCACTTATTTTAGTAATTTGAACCACTAAGATATACCTGAAGCGCTTGAATTGCACTAATACTATTTCATAGGGTGCGGCTGACTAATATATTATGATCAGTAATCTGATATGTAAGACATCTCCATTGTATGCTGTCACTAATCTTATATATAAAACACAAAATCTGTTTTTGTGTCGTCTATAAATTCACAATTCTGATCGGATTTGAGTAACAAATATTGGTGTAATTAAAAATTGAAAACTCACCGATAGCAACCAATCACAGCTCAGCTTTCATTTCTTATACTACTAAGGTAAAATGAAAGCTGCACTGTCATTGGTTGCTATGAGGAACACAGATTTTCTTTTGGACAGCTTTCATAACAGTGTGGTGGTGGGCTCATTTTTGTGGCCCACTTTGTATATTTCAGGCGCGCTATTCATAAAATCTTTTTGAAAGCCCAATTTTCAGTAACTATTCCCTGTGCTTATAGTGCCGTGCAACACACTGGTATATCATGGAAGATGTTCTTGTCTCCCTCAGGTTCCTTAGGTACAGGACTCTCACAGATAAAGACGATGGTCCTTTCCATCAATGACCCACCAAGGATGGAGAAGGACAGAGACCACATGGCTGTCCAGATATTAGACCTCACCATGGAGATCATCTACTGGATAACTGGGGAGGTGAGAGCTTCACATGATGTCACTCTTATCTCTAGTAATAAACAGGGGAATGGCGGGAAAGGTGAAGGATTCTTAGCCTCCATGTAGTGATCAGTGTCTCACCATCCACAGGATTACACGGTAGTGAAGAAGTGGTCTGGTGAGTGTGTTTCAGGAGGACGGAGCCGGACCCAGAGCCCCATCACCGAGCCTTCACCTCATTCACTGATACATGAGCAGAAGATCCTAGAACTTACCCACAGGATCACTGAGCTGCTGACTGGAGAGGTGAGCACTGCTGGGAATGGGGGGCATTATATAATACCGCCAAGGGAGGAGTCTGGAGGATGACTGTATATTGTATATGTCAGGTTCCTATAAGGTGTCAGGACGTCACTGTCTATTTCTCCATGGAGGAGTGGGAGTATTTAGAAGGACACAAGGATTTATACAAGGATGTCATGATGGAGGATCAGCAGCCCCTTACATCAACGGGTAAGAGGAGACCTTCCTTTATTATAGAGGACAGTTTTGAGGGTCGGCTAGTCTCGCCATCATCTGATCATCAGATATATAATGTATTCAGTCTCTGTGGTTATTTCCCATAGATGGATCCAGTCAGAGAAATCCCCCAGAGAGATGTCCCAGTCCTCTATATTCCCAGGATTGTCCAGAGGAAAAGGAACATGTCCCACCGGATCATCAGGTAGATGAAGCAATGATGTCATTGAATGGCTGTGATTGGTTAACTCAGCGCCGGGTTTCATTGGCTAATTTAACCAAACAGAGCATTAGCTTGCTGGAGACGGGGCATTCAAGCCCCGCATCCAGAAAGCAATGCTCTGTTGGCGAGGAGGAGGGAGCGACAACCTGCAGCAGCGCCGCAGACCATTGGGAGGATGAGACGCCAGTGACAGGTAAGTATAGAATATTTATATAGTGGTACCTCGGGTTACGAGTGCCTCAGCTTGAGAGTTTTTGACTTGCAAGCAGGCTCATACTCTGAATTTTTGTTCGTAAATCAGAGCAAAAATTTCGGAGAGAAACTGCTCACAAGTCAAAAAACTCGAGGTACCACTGTATAATTATTGCTCTGTAGAGTGCAAATTTTGGAATTAAAACAAATTTGTTTACAGAAAAGTTTCACAAGTTTTTCAACTTCCCCCAACTATGGATTGTAGATTGGCTTATTGCAAGGAGTGCTGCTCATGTATGTGCACTGCCACTCCATTAATTTTCCATGGGACTGCTGCAGGTAGCGGAGTAAAAAGGCACTCAGCTATGACTACCAACCCCATTGAAATAAATTCTGAAACTACATTAAGAAGATACAAAGTTGGGATAACCGACAACACAAATGCTAGCTAGGCTTTTATGAAAAAGGGTAATATAAACTCATAAAATGACGCGTTCAGGCTGGGGGAGCGTCAATAGTGCACAGTAATTATGGGCATAAGATAAACTAGGGTTTTGTTTTTGTTTCCTTCTATCTTATTGTGGGATTCTTTATAGGAAATTTCTGGCAGAATGACGAGTGGACTCGATGAACCCATATCGGTGTCAGTAAATGGTAAGAACCTTTCATGAACCTTGTTTGACTGTAAATTATTCTATTAATGGAATAATTGGTAGGAAGTTCATAAAATCATCTTCCACCTGATCATTACTATTAACTCATTTAGTGCCGTAATATTCCATCATGTTCATTGGCGCCAGAACAGTGTGATACAATATGGGCAGATTCTAATACGATCAAAGAAAAATTGGAGTACAAATGCTCATTCAGAGTGAAGATTACGTGCTAAACCTTAGTCAACAACCTGTGTTATATGGACCCCGTGGGATACACATCATGCGTCTAGGAGGGACTTCCACTGTCTTCAGGCTGTGAATTTATTGGGAAAGCAGTTTTTGGATAATCCAGACTTCAGGCTTTCAAACAAGACCAGTAGTAGTTCCCCCAAGAAAAGCGTTGTCAACAAAAGGATAAAAAATGTTGTGGGTGTTGGAATACAGCAACAGAACCCCTAAGAATTAGTGTGCAAATTAGTCTTCAATTTTCTGATGGGCTATTTACTTGCTGAACTGGTCTGAGTTCCCTCTGCCTCCATAGGCACCAACCATGCCCCTGCCTGATAAATGACATCTCGGGCTGTCCTGATATCCTGAGCTGAAGATGCCTTACATTCCAGAATCTGTGCTTGTGCTGCACTTTCAAATTCGATACATATACATTACATGATGGAGCCGAAGGAAGAGATGAATCCCATCACTGCATCAGTGTGCAAATCCAGAAGTTTAGTTTAGTCTTCAGCTGAGGGGTTTAGTCTTGGATCTTTATTGGAAAATTGGGACACTTCGGATTCAGTCTTTTTTAGAGAGAGTCTCAAACTGGAGGAGACTCATCAAGGAAACAAAGTCTTAAAAAAACTGCCCTCTCCATCATTGCAAGTTTCAAAAAGTTGCCCTGGTAATGAGGAGGAGGCTAGTAGTATGCATAGATCTATGTCTAGAGTCCTTAGTAAAGCTGTGGTATCTAAATCCATTTTTGCAGTTGGAGATTTTTTGGTCTTTTCTGAAGTATGCCTCTTGCAAAAAGATAAAAATCCTTAGCATGACATGCACTCCAAACTGGTCAGAAGGCCTCGCTGGTTCCAATGGACCACATTATAGGGCTACGTGGGTTGTCAGGTGGGAAGATGGATGAAGATTAGGAGTTGTCTGGCGGAGCTCCCAGACTCTATCTTTTTGCATCAGTGCTGAAACTATATCCTCTTCAAAGGCAAGTTAATCTTCCACCAAAATCTGCATGAAGTGCACGGACCCTGTTATTGATGCTTGCTCCCATGTCTCTAGAAGTTGCGTCAATCTCAATCTGGTTGCAGTTGCAATTTTTTTACTACACAGTTCTTTTGGGAAAATTCTGTTTCTAATGTAGCTCTCCAAATTCTTTACTTCTTTTAAGGACTTTATATTCCTCTTCTAACATATAGTACTGCGTAAAACATTTAGGCAGCTGTGGAAAAAATGCCGCAAAATAAAAATGCTTTAAAAAATAGAAGTGTTAATAGTTTTGTTTTTGTCAGTTAAGAAACAGCATCAATTCTATCTAAGTACACTTTCACAAAGTCAGGGATTTTGTAGGAATATAGTCCGATGTGTGATTGACCAATTATACCAAACATGCGATAATGATCAACATTTCCATATGTAAGTTTAAACATAAACAGAATTGACTGTGTAGGAGGCTTACAAATGAGTGAGAACCCACGGAACTGCCTAAAGTTGAAGATGTGGGAGACCTTATTATGTCACAGGCCATACACCATGGCAAGACTGAGCACAGCAACAAGACACAAGGTAGTTATACTGCATCAGGAAGGTCTCTCCCAGGCAAAGATTTTAAAGTAGATTGAGGTTTATCCAGATGTGCTGTACAAGCGCTTTTCAAAAAGCACAAAAAAGGGCAACGTTGAGGGTCGTAGATGCAGTGGTCGGCCAAGGAAACTTAATGCAGTAGATGAAAGACACATCATGCTTGCTTCCTTTCAAAATTGAAAGATGTCCAGCAGTGTCTCAGTGTCTCAGATGTCTGCTGAGAACTGGCAGAAAACTGTAGGACCCAGGTACACCCATCTAGTGTTTGGAGAAGTCTGGCCAGAACTGGTCTTCATGGATGAATTGTGGCCAAAAAAACATTCATTTGACATAGAAACAAGGCCAAGCGACTCAACTATACACAAAAACATAGAAAATGACAGCAGACACTCTGGACTGATGAGTCAAAACTGAAATATCTCTCTGTAACACAAGGCAGTTTATTTGACTGTCTGCAGGTGAAAGTGAAACATGATGGGGGCTCCTTACAAGTTTGGGGCTGCATTTCAGCAAATGGAGTTGGAGATTTAGTTAGGATTAATGGCGTCCTCAATGCTGAGAAATACAGGCAGATGATTATCCATCATGCCCATCAGGGAGGCATCTGATTGGGTCTACATTTATTCTGCAGCAGTACAACAACCCCAAACATCCAGTCAATGTCAATAAGAACTATCTTCAGCGTAGAGAAGAACAGCAGTGTAGCTGTATGGGAGTTATGGAAAGTGTTTTGCAACCTGAACAGCTGTTTTTGTAACCCCTCGCCACTGCATTCAGCCATAGGGGGGCTTACCTCTGGGACCTGCACCTCAGACTTTCATGACATATCTATTCTATTCTGGGACCTTTTGCAGACAAAGTGCTTACAAACACTATGATGTTTTCTCTTTCATCACTTTTATACATGTACAAGTACTTTATTCTGTTTTTCTTGCATGTTCATTTTTCTATGTTTCCTTGCTTCTTGATATTGTTTTAATAAAACTTGATTGATTAATTTAAAAAAACACAACTATTTTTGGGGGAGAAATAATTTTGTATTTTTCTCCAGGTGACGAGTGGAGTAGAGGCCAATATGGACATCTCGTATCTCCATATGACGTAGAAGATAATACCACACAGCCTAATTCAATAACCCCTAATGCACCCTTAGTCCTTCACAGCAAAGATCTATCCACTGATGGCGCTAGTGACAGGAAACCTTCATCTAATCAGTCCCTGAGTGGCAAACAGAAAACTGGTTGTAGAAAAGGTGACATATTTCCTCATAGGACAGATTTTCAAAAGAAATCTAATATATCTTTGCATGGGACAATTGACAGAGATGAATGGCCATTCTCGTGTTCAGAATGTGGGAAATGTTTTTATTACAAATCAGGTCTTATTAAGCATCTAAGAACTCACACAGGGGAGAAGCCGTTTTCATGTCCTGAATGTGGGAAATGTTTTCACCACAAACAGAATCTTACTAAACATCAGAAAACTCACACAGAGGAGAAACCGTTCTCATGTCCTGAATGTGGGAAGTACTTTAGACAAAAACCGAAGGTTTTAATACATCTGAGAACTCACACAGGGGAGAAGCCATTTTTGTGTCCTGAATGTGGGAAAGGTTTTTGTCATAAAGGAAACCTTGTAATTCATTTAAAAAGTCACACGGGGGAGAAGCCATTTTCATGTCCTGAATGTGGGAAATGTTTTAGTCAGAAGGGAAATCTTGTGGATCATTTAAAAATTCACACAGGGGAGAAGCCATTTTCATGTTCAGAATGTGATAAATGTTTTAGACAGAAACCTCATCTTGTTAGACATTTGAAAACTCACACAGGGGAGAAGCCGTTTTCATGTCTTCAGTGTGGGAAATGTTTTAGTCAGAAATCAAAGCTTATGGAACATCAAAGTTCACACACAGGAGAAGCCTTTTTTATGTCCTGAATGTGGGAAATGTAGCAATAAATTGATTCTTGTTAGGCTTTGGAGAACAAGGGAGAAGCTGTTTTCATGTTCAGAATGTGGGAAATGTTTTAGTTAGAAATCATATATTTTTAGACATCAAAGAACTCACGTAAAGAAGGAGTTTGTAGTAATTGTTACAGGTGTGGAAACTCATTGTGGGATCTTCTGCCTAAGAGCCATTTTAATGGAACAATTGTCATTCAGATTCTCGCTGGTTTGTGCGAATCTGAACGATATCCATTTAGTATTAAGACTTCAATTGGAAGACGAATAATAATTCATTCGCCCATTGTTTGTCGTTCAGTTTGTAAAAGCATAAAAATGATATGATGATTGGCCTCTGTAAATAGACAGTCATTCATCTATGTTCTCCAGCCTGCTCCACCTCCATTTACTGAGCGATCATTGCTCCCATGTAAAAGCACAGAAGCGATTATCGCTGGCACGACTGTCCCATTTAAAAGGACCATAAGGCCGGTTTCACACAAAATCAAGCAAGAATTGTGCATTGTGAGATGCACAAATCTTACACGAATATGAATTCCATTCTTTTGAATGGGGTCATAAACACGAGCGATATTTCTCCCGCATCGCACCACGGGAAAAAAATCGTGGCATGTTCTTTCTTTGGGTATGCCATCACATCGCCCATGATTTTCAATGGCACTAGCAAATCATCGCATCGCATGCTAGGTGCACGCGAGGGCAATGCAATTTCCCATTGAAAACGATAGGAAAGACTCTGTGGCGCCCGAAGTGATGCAAGACGGTTTTAACACAAAAACACCTTGCATCCATGTAAAAAATCGCTTGTTAGCGAGTGCGGTTTCAGGCCAATATCACACTTGCCTGTGTGAAATCAGCCCAAGGCCACTGTCAGGTGAGTATACTTTAACTCTGTATTTGGTCCGTCTGTTGTGGACCTAGTGTAAGTCTGTGTATCTGTTCATCTGGCCATATTTTTCACAACTGTGTTTCAAAATAGCAGTATGACCTTTTTTTGTCTGTGTTTGCATTTATTGGTATGATTTTTCTATTGGGTAAATACGGATTCAGATTTGCCCTGTAGAAAATTAAACCAATGGCAGCAACTAATTTGGCAAATATTGATCAAAGAGTGATCAAAATACTGATATACAGTGCAATGTAACACATCCATATTAGGGACGTGTTAGAATGCTCCTGTCTGAAACTAGCTTAAAGAGGAGTTCAAACACAGCATAGTTTCTGTGGAATTTTAGATATGCAATGCAAGATGAAATTTTGCAGCAATGTACAGTACAAACCCCATTCACTTACAGTGGACGCGAATCAGCAGTGAAAGATAGCCATGCTGCAAACTTTTGAATCCACAGCATGCTCTATTCTTTGTGGAAATGCCATAGAATTTTAACGCAGGATTTATTGACTAAGTTAAGTGAATTCCGCCGTGGAAAAACCACACGTTGATTTTGATGTGAACCTACTTGACGATGTGTGATCATAATGTGTTTTCTCCGAACTGATCTTTCCTGTGCTATTGAAGGAATAATGCAGGCTATCTATAATCAGAGATACGGTTAGGGAGCACTTAACAGCTAACTTAAAGAAATTCAAGTCTCCAGGTTCAGATGAATTACATCATACAATGCTCAAGGAATCAGCAAAGGTAATTGCTGAACCTCTCACCATAATCTTCGAAAATTCCTGGAGATTAGGAGAAGAACCAGAAGATTGGAAAGGGGCAAATGTCCCTATCTTCAAAAAAGGGAAGGAGGTGGACCCATGAAACTACAGGCCTGTGAGCCTGACTTTTATACCAGGAAAGAGCTTTGAACAATCATATATGTAAGTATTTGGATGAGAATGGAGTACTTAACCAGAGTCAGCATAGGTTTCTAACAAACAAGTCATGCCAGACTAATGTAATTTTCCTTCTATGACAGAATCACTGACTGGGTTGATCGGAGAAGTGCAATGGATATAGTATATCTTGACTTTAGTAAAGCATTTGACAAAGTATCTCATGCTATCCCTATAGAAGAAATGACAAATATGGGATTGACAAGGCAACTGTTAGGTGGATTCACAACTGGCTGAGTGATCGTACTTAAATGGCTACACATCCAATTGAAAGAATGTTTAAAGTGGGGTACAACAAGGCTCTGTCCTAGGCCCAGTGTTGTTCAGCATTTTTCTAAATTACCTAGAGGAAGGAATTGGGTGGAAACTGATCAAATTTGCTGCGACACAAAGCTAGGAGTAATAGCTAACACAAGAGAAGAGAGAAAGGATTCAAAAAGATCTAGAAAAGCTTGCACAGTGGACAGTGACTAATAGAATGGTATTTAACGAGAAAGGCAAGAAAAATGTAAAAAGCACATACAGATTGGGAGGAATTGAGCTAAGCAGCAGCACATGTGAAAAAGACTTGGGTATACTAATAGATCATAGACTGAACATGAGTCAACAATGTGATGCATCAGCCAAAAGGCAAACACAATTCTGGGATGTATTAAGAGAAGCATAGAGTCTAGATCACGTGCGGCCATTATCCCCCTCTACTCCTCCTTAGTCAGACCTCATCTGGAATACTGTGTTCCGTTTTGGGCACCCCACTTTAAAAAAGACAAAGACAAACTTGAGCAAGTTCAGTGAAGAGTTACCAGGATGGTGAGTGGTCTGCAAATAATGTCCTATGAGGAACGATTAAAGGATCTGGGAATGTTTAGCTTGCAAAAATGAAGGCTGAAAGGAGACTTAATAGCTGTCTACAAATATCTGAAGGGCTGTCACAGTGCAGAGGGATCAGCCCTATTCTCATTTGTACAAGGAAAGACTAGAAGCAGTGGGATGAAACTGAAAGGGAGGAGACACAGATTAGATATTAGACAGTAAAGGTGATCAATGAGTGGAACAGGTTACCACGGGAGGTGGTGAGTTCTCCTTCAATGGAAGTCTTCAAACAGAGGCTGTATTGGATTATTTAGGGAATCAATTGGGCAGGGGGTTAAACCCGATGACCCTGGAGGTCCCTTCCAACTCTATCATTCAATGATTCTATTATACCCTTAGGGTGCCTTCTGATGCTTTGCTGAGCTGTGCCATTACAGGACGGTACAGGCAGGACTCTCAAAAGACCTGTACTAAACAACTATGCTGCACTAATTGTCTGCACCCCACCACTGCGCCCACACAATCAGGAGCAGGATCATGACTGAAAAACATAGCCACCATTTTGCTATGATGGGGATCAGTGTTAGTCATCGCCTTACCCCTTGCATGCTGCAACTAAAGCCGATTTAGGAATTTTCATACATAAGTGTGTATGAGGCCAATGGAGCCCCTCCTCCCCCTTTTTTACTTTCCCTTTCTATGTAGCAAATAAAACTGTAATTTTGTAATTTGCTAATCAGCATTATTAATGTCTGTTTTTTTAAATTTTGTAGTCTATTTCCCATCAGCGCTCTATAATAAGGAGACTGAGAAAAATGCACTACATTGACTTATATCAAAGATTTGGCTCATTCCACATGGAAATTAAAAGCCGCGCCTTGGTTTCCCATACACACAGCGTTTCTCCACAGCAAAGCGCAGGCGGAGTTCTGCTTATTGTTGCCGGGGATTTGCACTCATCCTGTTGTTTGAATTGATGGGCACAGGTCCGCATCGGTAATAAGTGGAGCTCAATCCACATTTTGCTGCAAATAAATATTGTGTGTACAGAACCCTTTAGTAAACATAGGACCCTTCAGATCTAGATTAAACCCTTAAAGGGGTTGTCCCGCAAAAGCAAGTGAAGTTAAACACTTCTGTATGGTCATATTAATGCACTTTGTAATATACATCATGCATTAAATATTGGCCATACAGAAGTTATATACTTACCTACAGGGGGTCCCCCCCTGTGTTGGCGTCCCCGTCTCCATGGCGCCGACCGAATCCTTCTCCTTGATTAGACGCCCTTGCGCAGTCTGCCCTCTTCTGTCCCGTTGAATGGGGCCGCTCCAGCGTGCTCGCGCCGCACAGCTGGTCTCTCCAATCCACTGTCTAACGTCTGAAGACATTATGATTTAAGGCTGTACAGCTCTGATGTTGGAAGACATTCGTCAGTGTTCTCTTACTGTATAATGCCAGCCTCTCTGCTATCTGAGCCTATCCAACGTGTCACCTCATGCAGTACTGGCTTTAGCCAGCAGATAGCGCTGTTGTATAACGGCAGCAAAAGAGTAAGCCCCCTAGGAAAACCAGAATACAAATTGGATTGGAAAGGGTTAATGCCCATCGTGTTGTGCTCGTATGTGACTTGATGCTTTTTATTTATTTATTTATTTTAACCCTCTAACTGCATGGTCCAACGTTTTTCCTTTTGACTACCAAAATAAATTTAGCAGTTTTTTCTGTGACCTATAGAGCTGTTTTTCAGTACCTATTAGTGATGAGCGAGCATACTCGCTAAGGGCAATTGCTCGAGCCAGCGGTGGCGGGCAGGGAGCTGCGGGGGAAAGCGGGGAGGAACGGAGGGGAGATCTCTCTCCCTCTCCCCCCCCCCCCCCCGCTCGCCCACGCCGACACCCGAACCTTTTCTCTCGATCGGGCAGGTACTCGCTAAGGGCAATGCTCGCTCGAGCAATTGCCCTTAGCGAGTATGCTCGCTCATCTCTAGTACCTATCTTTTAGAAATGTAAATTTTTTTGTTTTACTAGAGGCAATGTATATAAAAACTTATATAACATTTTTATTTAATTTTTATGTTTTTTAATCTTTGTATACATTTGTAAAAAAATCAAAAATGTCAACAATATAGTTTATCGATTAATTTATGATGCCAACAAGGTTTGCTGTTTGTTTCTTATTTCTTACAGGGGTTCAATTACAAGACTTCATATTTCCTCCCCACCCCACTTCCTTCCCCACCTTTATGATCCCCGCCCCTTTTTACCTTTCTACCTCTTCTCATCCAGTTTTCCTTTAATACGATACAACAAGATACCTAAACGTTTGTCCTAAACCTAGATTGAATTTCTTGAACTGAATATTTTATCACTATACCCGAAAATGTTCTCCAATGATCTACTATAGCCCTATCATCAATCATATAACATGCATTTACACTTTATCTTATTAATACAAAAATGTAATAAAAACATGTTAAACTAAAAATAAAGTTTGGGTTCACTATTTAGTTTCAGTCATTTTAATTTATATATCTTGTATAGTCTAGTGTAAAGATCCGTCATACGCTCAGAAAGTTCAAAATAGAAAAACTTACTTATGAGGGAGGTCTCATGTCCTTGAGAATCCCCTATATAATGGAGTTCAAGCCCAACGGATGAATCCAATGGGGTAATTAGCCAGAGTTATTTTAATAGTTTAAGTAATACAAGTGATTAGAAAGCTATAAAAACAAAAGTAAGGACCATACAAAAGGTGCAAAGCCTTTCGGGGCTATAGAGACCCCTTTCTCAAGCATATTAGTTTTCATATATTTTGTATAGTCTTGCATTGCTAGATTCCTATGGCGAAAGTTTGGGTTGGTGTGTGCTTTTTTAAATTTATGTGTAATTTGTTTATTAGAGATGAGCGAGCATACTCGCTAAGGGCAATTACTCGATCGAGCATTGTCCTTAGCAAGTACCTGCCCGCTCGGAAGAAAAGATTCGGCTGCCGATGGCGGGCAGGGAGCGGCGGGGGAGAGCGTGGAGGAACAGAGGGGAGATCTCTCCCTCTCTCCACCCCGCTCCCCCCTGCTCACTGCCGCAACTCACCTCTCCGCCGGCAGCCGAACCTTTTCTTCCAAGCGGGCAGGTACTTGCTAAGGACAATGCTCGATCGAGTAATTGTCCTTAGCAAGTATGCTCGCTCATCTCTATTGTTTATATATGTTTATTTAACATATGTGCTCCATGACAACATAAAAGACCTCCAGGGAACATTGTGCTGTCACAGCTAATGAACAGAACTGTTTCTATGCCCTGCTCTATATTCTTGTGCTTTGCTGTTACCTTATGGCAGTCGTATACTTGTTATTGTAAACTACCACAATCCTTTACTCCATGTAACCCCTCCTGTTTCCTGTAAGGTTCTATCCTGCCCCTGGGCAGCGCCATCTAGTGTTGCACAGGATAGACATCACAGACCTGGAGAGAAGATTTTTGACACTATTGACTTCACTACTCAAGCCGCAGTCAAATAAATAATCTTCCTAAAGTTTCACCATTGCAACTGGTTTCGCTGGAAAAAGTGAATATAGATCAAGTTTGCCTATCTACCATTGCTTGTAGAGAGTGTCCTCACTCATCGGAGCTTATTCACACATTCAATGTTGGCAGACTAGTCAAAGGAAAGCTAGAACTACAGTGTCTACATGCATGTATATGCTTAATGATCGGCCATATATATTTTTTGACAGTGGCCATTAAAGGGCTTAATTCGCAGCGCCGTTTTTTGAAGCCTGACACGGGTCTCCCAGTCCAGGGACAGTAGGTGGTCGACTGTTGGGTGACAGTCGGTCACTTGCTCTAACATCGGGAAATGAAGAAATCTTTGATCAACGCTTTTTAACCCTTTACACATTGCAGTCAGTGTGACCGTGGCATGCAAAAGGTTGACTGAGTCAGGGGGCTCCTTCTGTCACCCATCAGACCCCTGTGATGTGATTGCGGTGTTCTGGTGGGTTGCTATGGCCCTGTAGGCTTCAATATAGCCTCCAAGCCTGCCATCTACAGTAGCCTATTGCACTCAGCCTCTGGTTGAGCCTCATAGGCTTTCTAATGCACTTCTTTACTGCAGTAGAGTGTATTAGAAGAATGATGAACTATGCTGATATTCAAGTTGCCTAGTGGGACAAAGAAAAGTTAAAAAAGTATAAAAAAATTTACATTAAAACCCCACTTTTCCCCCTTTACGAGGGGCTGCTGATAAGTCTTTGGTTTTACCCAGAAAGAAACAAGATAGGAAGATGAAACTTTACATTTATTCCACATAACCTCCACTGATGTCAACACACTTCTTACATCAGTATTAGAGATGAGCGAGCATACTCGTTAAGGACAAATACTCAAGTGAGTATCGTCCTTTTCGAGTATCTGCCTGCTTGTTTGCAAAGATTCGGGTGCTGGCGGGGGACAGTGGGGAGGAACAGGGTGGGAGATCTCTCTCCCAACCCCCACTCACCCCTGCTCACTTCCAAAATCCACCGTTCACCCCCGCCGCCACCCGAATCTTTGCGGACGAGCAGGCAGATACTCAAAAAGGGCGATAGTGGCTGAATCAGTATGACTGTAGGGGGTGGTTGGTCACGGCTCTCAGGAGCATGTTATCAGGGAGAGTTAAGAGGGGTTTGGTTTAGAAGTTGTGGCATGCCTCCCTGAAGAGGTGCGTTTTTAGAGCACGCCTGAAGTTGTGTGAGTCAGCGATTGCTTGGATAGTTTTGGGCAGTGCGTTCCAGAGGACTGGTGCTGCTCTGGAGAAGTCTTGGAGGCAGGAATGAGAGGTTCGAATTAAAGGGGCACTTAATCTGATTTTGTTAGTGGAGCGGAGGGAGCGGGCCGGGTGATTAAGATGAGGGAAGCAATGTAAGGCGGCGTGGCACAGCTGTGGCAGAGGAGAACGATGTTCGCCCATTGAATCGGCGGCAAGGGAAGGCCGATCAGCACCGAGTTGCAGTAATCGAGCCAAGAGTGGATGAGGGCAAAAGTAAGCATTTTTAGCGTGTCCACGGTGAGAAAAGGGCGGATTCTTGCAATGTTCTTGAGGAGCTATGACAGATCACTCCTGTCATACCAACCTGATCAGCTTCTACAAGGAGTTAAGTTCTAGACTGGCCCTGGGAGAGTCATTGAATCTTGTGCATCTGGACTTTTGCAAAGTGTTTGATACTGTGCCTTATAAAAGGTTGGTATATAAAATGAGAATGCTTGGTCTGGTTGAGAATGTGTGTAAGTGGGTAAGCAACTGGCTCAGTGATAGAAAGCAGAGGGGGGTTACTTTGATTGGGCCTCCGTTACCAGTGAGATATCACATGGATCAGTTTTGGGCCCTATTCTTTTTAATGTATTTATTAATGACCTGGTAGAAGGATTGTGCAGTAAAATAGCAATATTTGTAGATGAAACAAAACTATGTACAGAGGGGGTCATAGACTGGCCAAGGGACCGAGGAGGTTGGGATGCGACTATGAAGAAATTAAATACGAATGGTACCAAGGTGGCTATGACTAAAATTTCGAAAAGAAAAGGGGAGAGGCAAAGGATGAAAAAGGCAGAGAGAGTTAACCTTCATAAACATTCTCTAGACTTTCATTAAGGCCCATGTGGGTGAGAGTATTCAGCTTAAATATCCAAAACATCTCCCTGTTTCTCAGCATCTCAAATCTGTTATTTGTGTCACATAGAACCTATTGCAAAAAAACCTCAGCAAAGACCTTGTTGTGGGAGATAGTGGTATGTCTGAAGATGCTGTGTTTCAGGAAGCCGTTGGAGGCATTGGATCTATGTTTGTTGATCTGGCTTCTTAGGACTTGGGTGGTGCGTCCAACATTTTGCCGGCAACAGAGATGTTCCAACTGCTAGATCACAAATTTGGGGGAACAGTTTAAAAAAAGATTCAATTAGTAAATTTTCTTTGGTGGCATGGCTGGTAAAACTATTCCTACCATTATAAATATTGGCTTGGCACTTACATTCTTTAACACAGCAGTAGCACCCCATTAGGGAGGGAAAAAACTTAATACAGGAGAGTTTTATTGCGGACTTAAGTTTGTTTGGTGCTAATATGGATTTTAGTGTACCAGCCCTTCTGAAGGTGATTAATGGTTTATGTGAGATATGTTTAGACAAATACACATCTTGTAATAAAATCGGCTAATGCTTCTCAAGAATAAACCGTACTATTGTGTGGTGGGGATTATATGTGGTCAGAAAATTGTGTCTATATCCCGCTCAGTTGTAGGGTCCTCAAGTTGCGTTGTGAAAGAGTCACTTCTAGCTTTCTCCTGTGTCATATCTACCGAATTTTTTTTTTCAATAAATATTTTTCTTAGGATCCTACTTTGGATGTCATAGTTGTTGTCATGGACTTTGGAATGTGGACCCACTGGGCTAACCAACCAGCCTGTTTTTCATACCAGACCAGGGGACTGGAAACTGACCCCAGCAGACAGGAGTATCCAAGAAGGGAAACTGGCCCTAAGGTAAGCAGGGAGATAGAGGGGTCCCTGCCTATAGACAGGGTAATTGTCCCGATAAGTGCAGCCCTGCATTGAAAGCTAGAGCCTTACCAGCCCTGACAGAAAACAGATTAAGTACTGACACACAGAAACGAAGACACTGCACAGAACTATCTTACTACAGAAATGAGAATCAAGCACAGACAGAAAGGAAATGTACAAACGTACAGATACAGGACTCAAGGCAAAGGTACAAACAAAGGTCAAAATAGACTTAAACTGTCCAGAGACAAAACACCAATACTGAGGCAACCAGGAAGTGGGCCAGCTCAGCTTAAATAGGAAAGTGATTGCCAATTAATCCCACAGCTGAGCTGAGAGCCAGAGGACAGGTTGACCCTATCAGTGCTGGATGAAAACAGACATGGGTTCCAAATGAACAGGAATAGCAGAATGACGTTTGCGGCTGCCCGCAACCGCAAGAAGGCGGCAGACATAAGTAGCAGACCTTACAGTCATCCAGATTGGTACAGTTCCTTCTGATACGTTTGAATTGCCCATATGAAATATTTTTGTTTCATTTCATGTAATGGGCACTCCTAAAATGTAAAAAGCTATTGCCATCCACCAGTTTACTATACGTTTTAGTTAAAATTTTATCAGCCTCAGGTCCTAAAACCAGATCTAAATATTATATTTCAAGAGAGTAAAATCTACCAGAAAAAAAC
This sequence comes from Eleutherodactylus coqui, assembly GCF_035609145.1. Classification (NCBI taxonomy): domain Eukaryota; kingdom Metazoa; phylum Chordata; class Amphibia; order Anura; family Eleutherodactylidae; genus Eleutherodactylus; species Eleutherodactylus coqui. The sequence goes on from NC_089839.1 coordinate 27,916,796, forward strand.
TGATTGAATTAATTATCATTCAGGGCTCATATTTCCCATCAGGGCTCTATAATAAGAAGAAGACTAAGAAAAACAGGTTTCATTGACTTAAATCAAAGATTTTGCTCTTTCCAGATAAAAATTAAAAGCCGCTCCTTGGTGTGAGAGAAACCCTAGTGTCTTTTGAACACCAGATTGTTTCCCTTCCATTTATTGCAACTTACTTGATACATTATTTAGATATTTTTGTTCAGAAGATTGCAAGACCTGAAGAAAAAGCTGCAATTGACCTTCACTGACAGAAATGTGTAGCCAGACAGCTGACTAAGGGCTTATTTACAGAAGCCTATATCGGCCGGCGTTTTCACGGCTGGCTGATATACGCTTCCATCTAAGCAGTTCCCCCTTTCCCTCCTTCTTACCATCTCTCTGCTTCTTTCCTCCACGCCGGAGTTTGCAATGGGATGGGCGGAGCTAAGCATTGCTCTGCCCCGCCCACTCTCATTGCTGGCTATGGACAAGGGACGGGAGCTTAGCTCCTTACCCGTCCCGCCCACTCCCATTGCAAATCAGTCAGAGGAGAGGAGAGAAGCAGAGAGCTGGTGAGGGGGAAGGAAGGAGGAACTGCTTAGATGGAAGCGTATATCGGCCAGCCGTGAAAACATCGGCTGATATACGCTAATGCTAAAGCCCTTAATCTGGACTGTGTCTTAGAGCAAATGGAATCCTTTATCATGTTTCACTTTATCTGATCTTCTAAACATATTAGAACTTTAAGAATACTTCTAGATTGCCAATTTATGATCTCAGACAGCTTGTGACCAAGAGACCCAGAGACCGACGTAACTGCATGTGCTAAGTTTACTAATCACTAATAAAAAGGCATAATAAGTTATATTTATGTTAAGTCAGGTGACTCCAATGTATTTGTTAAGATTGTGCATCTGGGACCTGTGGTTCTACAGGTTTCCTTGTGTACACCTTCACAGGTAGGGGTTAATAGAGCTGGCTTGGTGTGGTATTCCCCACCAGCCAATCCCCCTTGTCTGCTGCAGATATTGGTATAAGCAAGCTCTTGGGAGAGATTGCTGGTCATTTTAGTGCTTTATGTATCACTGTTTATCCCACTTAGAGCTATGTTATACATACTAGTCTGTTGTGTGTCTCTCACTGATCTGGAAGATGGTTTGGACAGCTGCTGTCCCTCCCCTCCTTGTGTTTTCTGGGGTGTATGAGCCCGCAGATTTCTCCCTATCCCTGGGCAGGTGCGGCCCCAGATGTCTTATGTCCAATGCGTGTGTCAGATGGTTGATGCCTGACACTGTTCCCTATGTCAACATATGCTGAGTGAGTGTTTGCAGTTTTAAAAGGACACAATCCTGCATCCATTCTGAGGAGTGGCGCTTTAGTGCGCTCTGTGGACGTAACAGTATTTGTAACTATATATTCTTTGGCTGGTTAACAAATAAACAGAATAATTTGTGATTTATACAAATCAGTGTGTGTGACCTATGATTCTGCAAGCAGCTTGTATTAATCCTTAATTTAGAACAGAAAGAATATACCTGTAGCGCTACATTTCATTAACACTTAGGTTCCTGTACACCCAGTATTTCTTCACAGCAAGGCATAGGCCGAGGTCTGTTGTCTGCTACTTGGTACTTGGACTCATCCTATTGTTTGAATTAACAGGTACTGGCCAGAAAAAGGCAGTGCACCATTTGCATTTAGCTTTTCTATAAATATTAATGTTTACTTTTGGTAAACATAGGACCCTTCAGATCTGGATTAACGTAAAGACTCCTCTTATCTTCTCTCCTTTGAAATATATCACCCACAAATGCCTAAACAGATCAAGGTAGTGTTTGACCCAAGTGCCAACCATCATGATGTATCTCTTCTCACTGGTTCCAATCTGATGAATAATCTTTTAAAAGTGCTGATGAGGTTCAGAAATGAGCCGGTCACTATTACTGCTGACATTGAACAAATTGTTTGATAAAATCACAAGAATTCTCAGGTTTCTCTGGCACCGTGATAATGATACCAGCCAAAAAATGATTGCATACCACATGAAGGTGCATGTGTTCAGTAACAGTCCTTCACCTGCAGTTGCAACGTATGGCTTATATAGGACTGCCTGTGCTGGTGGATCACAGTATGGTGAAGACTCCCCAAATGATTCCTTTCAACAGTGACGCTGCCAAAGCCTTTCACTCTAGCGATCATGCCACAGAATTCAGAGACTTCTCTCTAGGCCTAGACAATCCGCCAATATAGAGAGGTCTGGGCTTGAGGTGAGAATTCATGAATGACTCCTTCGGCTTTCAGGTTAGTTCAGACAAATCATTCGCTAAGCATAGGGTTCTCTCAGTGGTAAATAGCCTTTATGATCCACTTGGATTTGAAGCACCCTTAACCTTACAAGGAAAATATATGCTAAAACATCTCTTGGAGACTGTTAAGGACCGGGATGCTCCACTGCCCACTGATAAACAATTGAAGTGGGAATCTCGGAAAAAAATCTATGTGCTTAGAATAAGATTCACATCCCACGATGCTACACTACAACATCTCTTACCACAAATCGGAGAAAAGAAATCCACGTATTCTCAGATGCTTCCACTGATGCCATAACAGCTGTCACCTATTTAAGGGTAATAGACTCTTGCAATAAAACACAGGTTGGGTTTCTGTTTGGGACAGCTAACTTAGTCCCTGAGCCTGAGCACACCATCCCTAGGCTCGAAACGTTGTCAAACTGTACTAGCTGTAGAGATTCCAGACATTATACAGCACAAGCTAGAGTTTCACGGCCGGCCGATATACGCTGTGTTGTGATGCATTGAATTCCAATGCATCAGATCACATGGCCGTATTCCTGAGATGTAAAAGCGCCCGTCTGGCCAATATAGTTCCGGACGTTTTTACGCTGGGCCCAAAATATAGTCCTGGAACTATTTTTTGGGCCGGAATATGTCGGCCACTACATGGGCTCCCATGGGAGCCCATGACAGTGGCCGGAGGTGGGAGCCACACTGCTAAACTCTCTCTTTCTCCCCTCCCCCCCCCCCCCCCTTCCCTACAGGCTCACCTCTGCTCTCCTCCCTGCTTGTTCTTTGCAATGGGAGGAAGTGAGTCGGAGGCAGAGCTAGGCAGCGCCCCATCCCGCCTCCTCTCATTGCTGGCTGTGAACAGGGGGTGGAGCTAAGCTCCCACCCCTTGTCTATAGCCATCAATAGGAGGAGGCGGGATGGAACGGCACTTAGCTCTGCCCCCTCCCATTGCAAAGAACCAGCATGAAGGAGAGCAGAGGTAAGCCTGCAATGGGGAGGGAGAGGAAAGGGGCAATGGCATGGTGACCTCGGCGTATATGCACCAGGGCCCATGCCGTGTGAACGGGTGCACAAACGTTAGATTTGTGCGCCCGTTCACGAGCTTCTATGCCCCAGATGATAGCGTATATCGGACGGACGATATACACTCGTGGGAAAGAAGCCTTGTCCTGCAGATCGTGCCACCAGGCCATCGTGGTCCAGTCCCTTTGCAAATCATTCTTAGTTGACAGGTCCAGAGTTCTTGCTGAATCAGACTGAGGAAACTTCCATAAAGTTTAGAAGTAGAAGATGTTTTGTTTTCTGGCACACATAGATCTGGGCCTAAGTGATGGACAGGTGTGTGTGATTCCCAGAGCAGTGTGGGATTTCGTCTTCCCACATAAGCCAGAGGTCTTTTTGAAGGAAGCGTTCGTGAGCCCCTATTATATGAAGGTTTTTATGTTGTGACCTGTTCTCCAGGTCTTCTAGGCGCTCCCAGAGCTTTTTTTGTTTTCTTGGATGGCTAGATCTAAGTGTGTATTTGTAGATCTGCATTCTGACTCCACGGAGTCCAGTCTGCGCTCCACGTTGTGGAGTCGTGTTCCTTGTTGTAGGATCTTCAATGTTTCCTGAATAACTGGGGAGATTAGTTTAGCCATCTTAATTGCCAGCTGTTTATAATCTATCATAGGAACATTTCCCCCAGGGGCTTCACCAGACTTCACCAGTAATCATTTTGTGAATTTGTATAAGTATAGAAGAGAAGCTATTGTTTCAGACTGCTGCAGTGTCAATCAATGCCCAGTAGATGGCAGCATGCACTCAGTTCATGAAGTATATCTCTGTGGGGTGCTATTCTCCAGAGGGGGAGACATAGGTCTCCTCATCTCCCCACAGCAGCTTTAAGGAGACTTCCAGGAAATGGAGAGGAAGCTAAAACTGTCCCTAATTTCACACACAACGCCAAGTAAAGGGTCCCTGGAGGCTGCTGCACTCCACATAAAAGGTACTCCATGCCAGGTGTCAACACTAACCAAAGTTTTCCTCCAGGAGCAACCAATGGCTACACGGGTGCACAGGAAACATAAAGAGATCCATTTAAATACCCAGTTTTCCCGAAAATAAGACCTACCCTGAAAATAAGCCCCAGCCTGAATTTTCAGGATTTCTGGGCATGCTTACAACATATACCCTACTCCAAAAATGCACCCAAGTTATGGTTAATAAAAAAAGTCAATCTAAATAATGTCCAGACAAAGTAAAAGCTTTGGAGCAAAAATTAATATAAGACCCTGTCTTATTTTCGGGTGCACAAGGTATATGCTTGGGTATACCTGGAATTTAAGTGCCTTGCAAGGATACTTATGCATCGAGCCCCACACAGGAATAGAGCATGCCGCGATTTGTTTGCGGTCAAATCGCGGCCGTCTGCATAGGATTGCGTTTGTTAACACAATCCTATGCAGGCTTCCAGCGGCGGAAATTCCGTGGGAAATCCTGCCGCGGAATTTCCGCTTGTGTGCAGGCGCCCATAAGCAGATAACAGAGATGCGTGCACTTCATGAGCCTTCAGCCACTCTGTAAATACGATTTGCTTTGATAAGTTCATAAGTCCACATACGCTGAAACTTCAAAAACATTTACTATCAGTCTCTCAACTATTTTAACATTTTCCAAAAAAAAAAGAACAGACACAGAAATGCACATTATTATGTCAGATACATCTGAGTAATCAAAAGTAAAACCCACAGATATTTCTCTTGACAATACCATATATATAAAGAAGCCAAATCATACTTACTGGGCTGCTTCCTGGAATAGATACATTAATAATAAATTATAATAGAAACTAAGAAAAGAGCAGCCTCTCAGCATCTTAGACATCTGAGGAGTCCACGGTGTCCAGGGTCGGAGTTGGAAAATGAACTCCTACTATCCCACCAATATCCCACTCTAGTGAGGGTTCCTGATATCATTAGAAAGCTCAGGGAGAACACTCTGGGATCCTGTATGAATGCAGCGATAGTGGGGTTCAACTCCTCTTCAGTTTGGTGGATAAAAGATTCTACCAAGAACTGAGAATTTAGAGCCATTCTGTATCTTTTAATATATCTACATTTCAAGCATCCCCTGATAAAGCAATAACAGTACAAATTGTTGTGACTTTGACCGATGTGATGGCACCAGCTTTAGAAACAATACAAAAGACATTAGGATGGTTCAGTGCATATGCATCTCATCTCAGTTCCTACTACAGTGTTTCCTGAAAGTAAGACCTAACCATAAAATAAGCCCTGCCCCGAGCTGGAAATATAAGCCCTCCCCCGAAAATAAGCCCTTCCTAAACTATGTGAAAAAGCGCCGTCTGGATCAATCCCGCTGCGGTCCGGCAGGCTTGCTTGCACTTCTCAGCGCCTCCAGCAAGCGATTGTCCTAACAGCATGATACAGGTCCACTGAAAACCAGTGGCCCTGTATCATGCTACCATGATACAGCACTGTTGCGTTATTGCCCAGGTCCTCAACAGATTAAAGGGGTATTTGGAGTTTAAAAGAAATTTTTTTTTTTTAAAAGCCCATGGTTCAAAAGAAACAGCTTAAAGGGGTTGTCCCATGAAAGCAGATGGGGTTATACACTTCTGTATGGCCATATTAATGCACTTTGTAATATACATCGTGCATTAAATATGAGCCATACAGAAGTTATACACTTACCCCCTCCGGTGCTGGCGTCCCCGTCTCCATGGCTCCGACTAATTTCTGTATCTTCTGCCTTCTTTAGACGCGCTTGCGCAGTCCATACTTCTTCTCTGTGGATGAGCCGCTTCAGCATGCTCGCGCAATACAGCTCATCTGCGCATGCGCAGACGAGCTGTCACTTCACATGAGCGCGCCGAGCGCCCATTCTTCTTCCACTCTTTGACCGGAGAAGAACTATGAGCGTGAGCAGACCAGGACTTCCTGAGTAGCATCACAGCAGACCCCGGTGCCTTTCCCAGGAGCAGTGACCAGGTAAGTGAGGGGTCTTGGGGTTGACTGTCAGGGGGCCATGGGTGACTTTTAGGGCGTTGCGAGTCTGTCGGGCCCTAGACTGACTGCGGGAGTCCGGGGGTTAGTGTCGAGGGCCCTGGGGTTAGTGTCGGGAGCCGGGGCCTAGCGCCGCTTACCTGCTGCCTGGCGGTGGGCTACTGTGGCCCAAGAGCGTGTGCCGTGGTCGGCCGCGTTCAATCCCGAGGTCCGGTCGGTGGCTGTGGGGTCCGGTCGGTGGCCACGGTGGGTCCGGTCGGCAGCCGCGGGGCGTCTGGTTGTCAGGGAGACACAGCTGGTAGCTGACTCCTCCCTTGGCCGGCCTCTCAACTGACTCCACCTCCCTACTGCACGTCGTGCCGTCCAGCCAATTGGGTGGCTGGAATCGGCATTACATGCAGTAGAGGTCCCCGCCTCCCGCGATGACGTCATCAACTGCATCACGTCACCGGCCTCTCGGGAGCGCGCACGCAGGGCTACAGCAAGCGCGGTGCACCGCGGGCGCCATCTTTAAAGACGAAGTTTTATAAGTTCATGAAACGCTCTAATGGCGAGTAGAAACCGTGTACCTTGTAATGTTTGCTTTAGAAGGGGGACTGGGCAGAAAAGAAAATTTTCAATTTTGCCTCGGAACAACCCCTTTAAATGCTGATGCCAAAAAAACAGATAGTGACGCTGCAGTCTCTGAGTGGCTGCAGTAGTCACCTGACTTCTACTGTCTGCAGAGACCAGGATTGCCACGGCAGTTGGTACACACTTTCCCTGGGGAAAAAGAGAGTCGAGTATCTTTTCTTTTGCTATTTTATAACAGAGGTTGCTATTTAAAAAGTTCTTTTTTAAACTCTGACCCCTTTAAGTTATATAGCAGAAGGCATCCTTAGGCAGTAGGTCACTCAAAAAGAGTCCACCTCGAACATTTAATACGATATGAACATGAAAATCGCTTCTGTCCTATGTGAGTTTTCTGATGCTCCACAAGATATTATTTATGACAAAAACATATCCCACATTCAGGATATACAAAATCACTGCTCTTCTGTGCAAGCTCTTAGATGATGCTTAACAAGAATCGATTTCTGGCTAAAAACATTTGCTACTTTCTGAACAGGAAAATGACTAGTCCCCTATGTGAGTTCTCTGATGATGCCTAAGAACACCCACTACCTGGCTGAAACATTTCCCACATTCAGGACATGAAAATGGCTTCTCCCCTGTGTGACTTTTCTGATGCCTAACAAGAGTTAATTTTTTGCTAAAACACTTTCCACATTCAGGGCATGGAAATGGCTTTTCCCCTGTGTGACTTCTCTGATGTCTAACAAGTATTGTTTTATTACTAAAACATTTCCCACATTCAGGACATGAAAACGGCTTCTCCCCTGTGTGAGTTCTCTGATGCTTACCAAGAACTGATTTCTGGTTAAAACATTTTCCACATTCTGAACATGAAAATGGCTTCTCCCCTGTGTGAGTCCTCAGATGCCCCACAAGACTTGATTTCTTACCAAAACATTTCCCACATTCCGAACATGAAAATGGCTTCTCTCCTGTGTGAATTCTTAGATGTGCCACAAGATATGATTTTTGACTGAAACATTTCCCACATTCGGAACATGAAAATCGTTTCTCCCCTGTGTGAGTTCTCTGATGTTTACCAAGAGCCGACTGGTGGTTAAAACATTTTCCACATTCTGAACATGAAAATGGCTTTTCCCCCGTGTGAATTCTTAAGTGTTCCACAAGCTTTGATTGCTGAGTAAAACATTTCCCACATTCAGGACATGAAAATGGTCTTTCATCTCTTCTTTTTTCCGGTATATGTTCAGTCATTGGTGTGTTAATTATCGATTGATTAGATGAAGGTTTCTTGTGACCGGCGGTATCAGTGGCTAGACCTCTGCTGAGAAGGACTAAAGGTACATTAGGAGTTACTGAAATAGCTTGCGTAGCAATGTTATCTTCTATTTCATGATATGGCAATACATGTTGTCCATGGGAGCTTCTCATCCAGTTTTCACCTAGAAAAAGAAGATACGTTTTCTTAATTTCCTCCCAATTTTTTTATTACTCAATCAACCTTTATTGAAAAACAGTCGCAAGTGAGAAAATACGAAGTAAAGTTGACTTGTAAGATAGCAGGATAACACAATTTCAGTAAGTCATATGCAGTTGCATAAAAGTGTTGAAAGATCAAAGAAAAAAAAAAGCAGCGTTCATCATTAGTAATGAGCGACTAGTGGAATAATTGGTTTGTGTCGATATGGGGCCGATTTCACAAAAATCATTGTGCATTAGGATGGTTGATTTCAACTTCTATTAAAGACAAATGGGAGTAAAAATTGGGTTCACTAATTTGCCAACCAGAAGATCCATAATGCAGCCAAAGCCCCCTCAAATTGCATGAGAATATGGCCACACATCTAGGGAATACTGTTTTCCTCCCGAAAAATTGGTCAAAATAGTGTACAGTAGTGTAGGGGTCAATCCACTATCGTAACTATAGGGGATGCTGTTACACCTGGGCCCAGGAGTCTTAGGGGGCCCACAAGGCTTCTCTTCTCCATATAGGGAGCCCAGTACTATGAATAAAGCATTATAGTTGGGGGCCCTGTTACAGGTTTTACACCTGGGGCCCAGGAGCTTCACGTTACGCCTCTGGATCAATCATAGCACAGGAGTGTGACTTAAAACAAAAGGTGGCCCACATTAGGATCTCTTAGATCAAAAATTGTGCCAAAGAAGATATCAGGTGTGCTGCTTGTTTTAAAAGCAAGATCGTAAATTTTGCAATTGTCAAATTCTACTAGGTGAACAGAACAGCCGAGCACGGGCCTTCTCCAAGGAAAGATGTGGAGTGACAGATGTATCTTGTGCTCTTACACTTTAGAAAATTTTTGTTTTGGGAGAAGGAGGAGGAGATAACATGACAGAAGCAAGAAAAGGAGAGCAGCAGCAGCTCCACCAGCAGCAGCACCTTTAGAGCAAAGTGTGCTCCTCATGGAAACATGAGGTCTGTAGCTCTGTATTTCCATAGTTTTCATTTAGGGGGAAAATCAGAGGAGAAAACATGGTGGAAGCAGAAAAAGAAGAGCATCTCGAGGGCAACATGTGCTCCTTGCGGAAACATGACCACCATAGCTCCGTATTACCATATTGACAAATTTTTTGTCATGGGGGGGGGGGGGGGGGGTAGTAGTAGGAGGAAACATGGTGGAAGCAGGAAAAGGAGAACAGCACCACCAGCTACAACAACTTGAAAGCATGTGGTCTTTGCTATAAATCTATGCTCAGTCATATGTGAGTAAAAGTTGCCAATGTGCTCACTAATCAGTGGAATCTGCCACGGGGGTGCAGAAGTCAGGTGAAATCCAAGCCTGGTTCATTTTTATAAATGTCAGGCGATCCACATTGTCTGTGGACAGGTGGATGCATCTGTCAGTTATCACACACCCTACACAGCCTTTCTAATAGCACACTTGCAGTGGTACAGGCAAGAAACTCTAAAACATGTCCTGCAAGCTCTAGCCACTTGTCCAGGTTAGACACCAAGAAGTCAAAGGGGCCAACACCATGTCTGAGTATATCCACGCTGGAGTTGGCATACTCTGGAACTATCATGGATAAGTGCTGCCTGTAACTTAAGTCCTACCTTGTGCTTTTTCCACAAGCTAGAAGTAGGCCCCCGAGAGCCTTTTTATAGGCCAGGGGGGGGGGGGGGGACGACCACTTTTTGGGCCTCAGGTGGCAAGACCGGTCATCTAATCACGTCACATTGTTTTTTTTAGAATAAGTGTAGGTATTATTCTTGTACTTTGCATATGTTGCTAACAAGATCTTTTGAGAAGCCATATGGTTTAATTCACTCTAGCTGTGAGTTTAGTGGGTACCTTAACCACACAGCCGATTGGCTACAGACTGTTCATATAAAAAAGAGCCTTTTTTCTGTGCAGTGGTGTGACGCAGCATTTTTTAGAGTACAGCGACAAAGAAAGACCTGCCGCTGGACTTTCTGCGTATCTGAGAGAACCTTGGATGATTGATGCTGGAAACTATCTAGTGGGGGCTGATTGTGCAGATGATAAGTGCGTTGAATATGGGCCACAACTGAACCTGCGAGCAATGCACACCATCCTCAGAGACCGATATCCAGGACTGACTCCAGTGCGACAATTGCATTGACCAAAGAAACCAAGAGAAGGAGCATCCAGAAATGAGCCTTGGTGATGTATGTATGTGAGTAGTGCCGCAACCTGTAAGAGGTTGACCCATAAAGGACAGTCCTCAGCTGAAGATATTGTGAGCACAAGTAACTTTGGGGAAGAGACTATTCCTAGGTGAAACAATACATACTTGCCAATGAGAACGACCTTACTTGCTTGATGTAACCTTCACTCTGAATCGGTATTTACACTTCAGATATCTTTATGATTGTATTAGTATTGATCCATATTGGGTTTAAGGGCAGTTGGTCCAAAATGTCTTGTCCTTTCATTAGTTTGTCCAAGAGGAAAAAAAAAAAAACTCGTCCAGGTCAACAATTCGTCCAATCTATCACTATGTCCAACCTAGATTTTATTGGCTTAGCGTTGGAAATGCAAAAGTGATTCTGAGCCACTAATCCCTTAGCGACCAGGCCTGTTTGCGCCTTAATGACCAAGACAAATTTTTGAAACTTTGACAGAATAACTCAGCAAATTCTATGTTATAGTTTTTTCGTCACATATTGTAGTACATTTAGGTGGTATAATTGTATGACTACTCCGCTGCAGAATCCCCCCCCCCCCACCTCTCAATGCTGTGGCACGGTCTCCCCTGCCTCTATTTCCGCACCACGTCGTGCGTACTCAGAGGCAAGAAAGCCGCTGCAAATTTTCCATACAGTACATCAGTTACTTGTTGAACTTTGTCATGGCTGAGCCTCTTTGTTTTTACCTATTTCTTCATTTAAAATGTCTGTCGATCTGTGTATAATTGATGTCATCGCAGGCCCTTCAGTGCTTGCAGTACAGGACCTGTGATGATGTCACCATCATGTGATCAGTTAAAAATTTTTGAAATTACACCTTTTTTACTACAGTATTAGGTCAAGAGTTGACGACATCTGAAGTCGTCCTTCGGACAGTGATTTTAAATAGACTATATGTTCGATAGGAGAACACACGTCTCTTTTCTTTTCTTAAGTATGGCATAAAGTATCAATGGTGAAATGTCAAATGTCTTACTGGAAAAAGAAAGCAATTCGCTGAAATGTGGATTGGACAATTGGATGAAATGTCCTAGTGGACAAGGAAAGCAATGGACAAAATCTGGTGGCCAGCAGCCGATGGAACTACTCAGCACTGAGCCATGGCAAAAGGTAAGGCAAAGAAGAGCCCAGCAAAGCTCACTAAGTTCTTTCATGGTAGTGGGAAAATCCAAGATGGCTCCTGCCAGCAGCAGCAGCATCTCCACGTGGGCTTCAGCACAGCTTCCCTAAATGTGCCAGGGAACTCTAATAAAGGGAATGAGTCACAGCTTTTTAATGAGTCTTTGCCTGCTCTGCCTTACTCTGCTAACGACTCTCTATCACCAGCAGTGGACAAAATCTATGGATTGGACGAAATGTCCTGAAACCCCATATTCTATCACATTGAACCGATTCCAAGGAACTTTAGGGCATATTATGTCAAAAAACAAATTATAATAGTAATAATGATGATCAGGAGAAAGATGGTTTTTTTCTGAATTTCCTATCAGTTATCGCATTAATAGAGGAATTTACAAACAAGGTTTATAGAAGGCTCTTACCATTCACTGATATGGGTTTATAGAGTCCACTCATCGTTCCACCAGAACATTCCTGTAAGAATCACACAAGAATACATGAAAATTTTTGAAAAAAGACCACTATCTAGGCAAAGGTCCAAAATCGCTAGAAGACATGAACTAATCTGCTCTAAAAGAAGAAGGATGTGCTCAAGTGATGATCAAACCGAATAAACATTCAACCAAGTATTATTTATAAAAAAGCACACACAGAATGGGAGGAACTGGGCTAAGCAGCAGCACATGTGAAAAAGACTTGGGTATATTATAATAGATCACAGACTGAACATGAGTCAACAATGTGATGCAGCAGCCAAAAAGGCAAACACAATTCTGGGATGTATTAAGAGAAGCATAGAGTCTAGATCGAGTGAGGTTATTATCCCCCTCTACTCTTCCTTAGTCAGACCTCATCTGGAATACTGTGTCCAGTTTTGGGTACCCCACTTTAAAAAAGACATAGACAAACTGGAGCAAGTTCAGAGAAGAGTTACCAAGATGGCGAGCGGTCTGCAGATCATGTCCTATGAGGAACGGTTAAAGGATCTGGGAATGTTTAGCTTGCAAAAAAGAAGGCTGAGAGAAGACTTAATTGCGGTCTACAAACATCTGAAGGGTTCTCTCAGTGCAGAGTGATCAGCCCTATTCTCATTTGCACAACGAAAGACTAGAAGTAATGGGCTGAAACTGAAAGGGAGGAGACACAAATTAGATATTAGACAGTGAGGGTGATGAATGAGTGGAACAGGTTACCACGGGAGGTGGTGAGTTCTCCTTCCATGGAAGTCTTCAAACAAAGGCTGGACAAATATCTGTCTGGGATGATTTAGTAAATCCTGCACTGAGCAAGGGGTTGGACCCGATGACCCTGGAGGTCCCTTCCAACTCTAACAGTATATGATTCTATGATTTTACACAGCACTTTGCTGCATGAAATGCTCAGAGTCTATCTTATAGCGGACCTTCTGCTCATTAACACCAGTTCTGAGGTTATTCAGCAACATCACTGCTTTTGCATCATGGTTGTCCAGGCCGGTAATTGCTTTTGTTGCTCCACTTTGTACTTCTATGAATTCTGGTGCCCAAAACTGAGATAAATATTCTGATTGAGGCTGCGCTAATACTCTGCGAAGCATTAAGATCATGTATCTAACTAGTGAGTGTCACGTCTGTCTCCTGAGACCTGTGGTACTACAGGTGCTCTGGAACTTACCTGCTCAGGTGTAGGGGATTATGCTGGCTGTATATGTGTCTGCAGTCAGCCAATCACTCTGGGCCAGTACACATAAAAGCTGTTTTTCCAGGTGTGGGTGTGGTCAGCTTTCTCTGTTCTCATTCTTTCTCTGTGTGTGAACAGGTTCTATGTGTGGTGGCTGCAAGAAAGGTTTGTGTCTTGTGGTTTGTTTGGTTATGCCGTTGGACTCCTGGTTAGTGTAGGGACTAGCACTACTGCCGAGAGCTGTGACGTGGCCCACTAGCTATCATATTTTGGCCAAAATGTTAAGAAATACCTGGCATTTATAGCATTAACCTCTGCTACTAGAGTTTGTATTATTGGCTGCTTTATGGTGTTATTTTGGCTCTGTGTGTTTTTCTATCTTGTCCAGTAGTCCCAGTCGGTGGTGGCATGTGTCCTAGACTGGGTGCGTGTGTTCCTAGGGGCAGCAAGGGCCCAGATCCAAACACTTCTGGGCCGCCCCCTATTGGGGCAATGTTCCTGCTCAGGTAGGTCGTTGGTCATCTTCCTTTGCAGAAGATAGGGAGAGGTGTTAATTGGTGGTTGTTTCACCTGGTGTTCCCTATCCTGGGTAACGTTCGTGTGTAGCCCACAAGAACGTAACAGTAAAGCCAATAACTCTTCAATATATGATTATATTCTGACTTAACAGTAGTTGACTGGCATTCTGCTGCTAGTCTACGACAAACACTGCAGAACTTAACATTTATCCACTTTGAATCTCCAAAACAGGTGGATGTTTATAAACCCTGCAGTGTGGATGCTGTTTTTTTGTATGAAACCAGAAACCATCTGAAGACACTTCGACCACAACCGACAATAACCAGAAGACATAGAACACACAGTATACTACACTGCTGCTAGAGAAGATTTATAGAAAGCTTCATTGCATCAGTCTGTACAGAATTCTCAGCTTCATCTACCTGATAATCTATTCGGACCTTTTGCTTTTCCTCTGGGCAATCCTGGGAATATAGAGGACTGGGACATCTCTCTGGGGGATTTCTCTGACTGGATCCATCTACAGGAAATAACGAGAGAGACTGAATACATTATATATCTGATGATCAGATGATGGCGAGACTAGCCGACCCTCAAAACTGTCCTCTACAATAAAGTGAGGTCTCCTCTTACCCGGTGATGTGAGGGGCTGCTGATCCTCCATCATGACATCCTTGTACAGATCCTTGTGTCCTTCTAAATACTCCCACTCCTCCATGGAGAAATAGACAGTGACATCCTGACACCTTATAGGAACCTGACACACACAATATACAGTCATCCTCCAGACTCTTACCTTGGCGGTATTATATAATGTCCCCCATTCCCAGCAGCGCTCACCTCTCCAGTCAGCAGCTCAGTGATCCTGTGGGTAAGTTCTAGGATCTTCTGCTCATGTATCAGTGAATGGGGTGAAGGCTCGGTGATGGGGCTCTGGGTCCGGCTCTGTCCTCCTGACACACAGGGGGTCACACACTCACCAGATGACTTCTTCACTACTGTGTAATCCTGTGGATGGTGAGACACTAATCACTACATGGAGGCTAAGAATCCTTCACCTTTCCCGTCATTCTCCTGTTTATAACTAGAGATAAGAGTGACATCATGTGAAGCTCTCACCTCCCCAGTTATCCAGTAGATGATCTCCAGGGTGAGGTCTAATATCCGGGCAGCCATGTGGTCTCTGTCCTTCTCCATCCTTGATGGGTCATTGATGGAAAGGACCATCGTCTTTATCTGTGCGAGTCCTGAGCCTAAGGAACCTGAGGGAGACAAGAACATCTTCCATGAAGGGTCTCACTACTAGGGGATTATAGAGAATTAGTGACAGCATACAGTGGAGGGGACTTAAAGTCCTTTTTTCTGCCAAATGATTTTTTCTTCGAACGAGCAAAAAAAAAATTTCTCATTAAAATCTGAGTGTGGATCTGTAGTAAAAATATATGTTTTAGCCGTGGCTTTCTACCGCAGTTTTAGAGGTGGAATATACACAAAAAACTTTGTGTTGGAGTCCACCTTATTGCATCCCCTAATTCTCACCCCATACCCTGAAGCTGTGGTTATACAGGGATTATTCTGACCGACAGATTTGGAGTCGGAAAGAATTTTTTTCCTAAAATGAGGAAACTTGACTTATATCTCATGAGGTTTTTACCTCCCTCTGCATCAACATAGAAGTATAAGGGTGGTTTCACATCTGCCAATGGAATTCCGCTTTCCTTTTCCGTTCAGGGAGCAGGAAAGGGGAATCCCCGGGGCTGAAGGCTCTGTCTCTGGATGGAACGGAACAGCGCCAGATGGACTCCATTGCCCATAATGGGGTTTGTCCGCTTTCCACCCAGCTATCTGGCATTTAGATGCATGCAGCACTTTTTCTTGCGGTATTTTGAGCTGGATCTGCGGTCGGAGGATCCAACACAGATGTGAAACTGGCTGAAACAGATGAGAATGTGTCTTTTTTTGCCTTTATATGCAGGGGAAAGACAAAAATATGGAAACACCATATCATATTCATGGGATTTTAATCATTCGCACCTAGCTGCCCTTTTGACTCCTGCTGGGCTGACAGTTTTCTCACCAAATTTGAGTTTATTCCACTCTTGCCCTACTCTGGGTGGTTTGGGGAGCCAGCTGGTAACAGCAGCTGAGTGGCTCAAAGCCCTGACCAATGACACCTTGATAGTGGAACAATGTTTACTTCTGCCCGGGAACATCTGGTTCAGATTACCTCCACAAAAAAAAAACCAAAAAAAAAAAAAAAATCGGTCTCTACATGACTTATAGAAATAGGTTCCATGTAACTTAAGGCATGCAATTCATACTGTGTTTCCATATTTTTGTCCACCCCGTGTACTATGTTGCTATCAGGGAATCCACCAAAACATTAGCAGGAGCTTCAAATACCAAGCAGTCCACCATCTACTGTTTATCTCCACCTTATAAGACGACGATCCGGTAGTTCGTGTTCTTAAGTATTCAAAAACGGTTGACAAAGTCCCTGCCGGCCATAGTAGAAAAGTGTGAGAACATACAGAACATTGCAGCTGGCTGTACACGGGGCGGTGCAGCCGTGTACACACAATATTAGGCAGGTTAGAACCCCAATGAGGACTGTCAAAGCACTCTCCCACTCATATTCCAAAATGGGGTATTAGTGTATCTTGACGCCACCAGGAATTTCTGGTGGAGTCAAGATTGAAAGGGGGTAACGCCCCCTGTACCTGATTGGCTGAACACGGTCTTCACCGGCAGGTCCTGCAGGGCCACTAAAAATTAATAGAGAAGGCATGCAGCTTGTACCGCTTCAGCCACACACCCCCAGGACCAAGTGCTTTACCTGCCACGGGCAGCGTGCGGCCAGAAGCACCCTCAGTGTACCGCTGCGCACCGTCGGCATCATGGAGGCGAAAGCTAAGTTACGGTCCATTGCCGGAATCGGCGATGACTGACCATTGATGTGGCCGCCGCAAGTTAGCTGACAGCTAGTGGATGGGACAGAGCTGTGAGGCAGCGGCGGCAGGGACGGAAAGGTTAGTGGGCGGGCAAGTAAGAAGCTTTGTTAACATGGCGGCCGGGACGGACCAGACACACTGCAGCGTCTGCATAGAGTTCTCCCAGCGCTGCTGCCTTAGCCCGAGGGATACTATAGTTCTTAGCCTTACATTATGACATGTAAATGCTGCCATGTTACAGCGGTAACCCAGAAGTCTAAGAACTATAGTAACTCCCCGGGCTAAGGCTGCAGCGCTAGTACAAATCTATCCACACTGTGCCGCTAGGACCTTCGTGCCTTCACCCTATCAGGAGCTGGGGGTGTGGGAGGGGCGTTCCTCCTGTCAAACCCCTAGCTTCTGGTGGCGTCAAGATACACTAATACCTTAAAACGGTACCAACGTAAACTACAGGACGTCCCGCAAAAAATGAGCCCCATGTCGATGGAAGAATAAAAAAGTTATTGCGCACCGAAGACGGCGGCAGAAAATAATTTTAAAAAAATTAAATCTCTTTGAAAAAAAAAATACAAGTAATACAGCAAAAAAATAACAACTATGTGAGTTTGGTGTCGTAGTAATCGTACCGACCCGTAGAATAAAGTTATGTCGTTTTTTGCAGTTTGTGCGCTGTAGAAACAAGACGCACAGAAAGATGGCAGAATGTAGTTTTTTTCATTTTACTCCACCTAGAATTTTTAAAAAGTTTTTCAGCACATTATATGGTATATTAAATAACACCACTGAAAAATACAACTCGTCCCGCAAAAAACAAGCCCTCATACAGGGACATTGATAGAGGGGTCCAGTAAGCCCACAGAGGAGGCACAAGACCCCTATTTTAGAACAGGAAGTGTAATAGAAGCGCAGTGTTCCCATTGATTTCAATGGGAGTGAAGCCTCTATGACACTTCCGGGTCCGACCAGCGATGACGTCGCGCTGCACTGACAGCGAGGAGGATACCCGATAATCAACTAGTAATCACCTGCCCAGTTGTAAATGCCCGGAATACCCCTTTTACGAGCACTGCCCCCTGCTGGCTGGGCTGCTGTAGAACAACTATAAAAAAAACAAAAACTTGATACTTACCAAAAAAAAAAATACCTGGCAGTAAATAAAGAAACAAGATGGGCGGACTACAAGTCCCAGGCACCCCGACCAGCACTGAACAGGAGAGGGAGCAGGCTGCTGGCTACCAGACCTTTGGTGATGTCACAGTCATGTGATCGGCTACGTACGTGATAGAGGGGTGGCATATTATTATATTCCACAACACTTCTGCCCGATTCACAACCTGATTGGTTGTTTGGGTTGGGTGATGAACAGTGATTGGTTGTGACTGCAGGACCTTTGGTGACATCACATTGATCACATGATGGGAAATTGACAGCTCCACTGTTTTACTCCTCCCCTCAGTTGCAGATCACATGACTGTGACATCATCAAAGGTCCTGCAGTCACTAAGATAAAACATGTAGAACACTGACTTCACATGACCGGGTTTCTATTGCAGAATCTGTCATCAGCGTCCGCAGCGAATCACACGCATTGAAAGGCATGCAAGATCGGTTTTTCACACACGGATACGAATTGCGTATTCCTTGAGCCGAGGAAAAATCGCAGCATGCTCTATTTTGCTGTGGACCACCTCAATTGAAGTCAATGACCGCAGCCTATCCACAAACAATCTTTCGCATGGGCCACAGGTACCCGCGCCATCGCCAAGTGACAATGTGGGAGATAAAAACATTAAAAAGAAAACGTGCTCCACATGACTGATGGCGAACACTGTGGTCATCCGCAATATATCACAAGTACGCAGGGTCGCCAGCCGGCTTCACAGCCGGAATCAGCTGCGGGATCTCACATACAGAAGCTGACCCGGTCGTGTAAAGCCGGCCTACGTAAGATAGCGCAACTATAACATAGTTGAGATGAAAAGGGAGCCACCTCCCCACGGTTCCCTCTTGTTCTCAGCCTCCTCCCCACATTCCCCCTTGTTCTCAGCCTCCTCCCCACATTCCCCCTTGTTCTCACCCTCCTCTCCACGGTTTCCCCTTGTTCTCAGCCTCCTCCCCAAGTTTCCCCTTGTTCTCAGCCGCCTCTCCACGGTTCCCTCTTGTTCTCAGCCTCCTCCCCACAGTTCCCTCTTGTTCTCAGCCTCCTCCCTACAGTTTCCCCTTGTTCTCAGCCTCCTCCCCACAGTTCCCCCTTGTTCTCAGCCTCCTCCCCACTGTTCTCCCTTGTTCTCAGCCTCCTCCCCAGGGTTCCACCTTGTTCTCAGCCTTCTCCCCATGGTTCCACCTTGTTCTCAGACTCCTCCCCATGGTTCCCCCTTGTTCTCAGCCTCCTCCCCACACTTCCCCCTTGTTCTCAGCCTCCTTCCCATGGTTCCACCTTGTTCTCAGCCTCCTCCCCACAGTTTCCCCTTTGTTCTAAGCCTCCTCCCCATGGTTCTACCTTGTTCTCAGCCTCCTCCCCAGGGTTCCACCTTGTTCTCAGCCTCCTCCCCACATTCCCCCTTGTTCTCACCCTCCTCCCCACATTCCCCCTTGTTCTCAGCCTCCTCCCCACATTCCCCCTTGTTCTCACCCTCCTCTCCACGGTTCCCCCTTGTTCTCAGCCTCCTCCCCACGGTTCCCCCTTGTTCTCAGCCTCCTCCCCACGGTTCCCCTTTGTTGTCAGCCTCCTCCCCACGGTTCCCCCTTGTTCTCAGCCTCCTCCCCACAGTTATCCCTTTTTCTCAGCCTCCTCCCCACGGTTCCCCCTTGTTCTCACCCTCCTCCCCACTGTTCCCCCTTGTTCTCAGCCTACTCCTAACAGTTCCCCCTTGTTCTCAGCCTCCTCCCCAAGTTTCCCTTTGTTCTCAGCCTCCTCCTCAAGTTTCCCTTTGTTCTCAGCCTCCTCTTTACGGTTCCCCCTTGTTTTCAGTCTCCTCCCCAAGGTTTCCCCTTGTTTTCAGCCTCCTCCCCAAGGTTTCCCCTTGTTTTCAGCCTCCTCCCCACGGTTCCTCCTTGTTCTCAGCCTCCTCCCCAAGTTTCCCTTTGTTCTCAGCCTCCTCCCCACGGTTCCCCCTTGTTCTCAGCCTCCTTCCCACGGTTCCCCCTTGTTCTCAGCCTCCTCCCCACGGTTCCCCCTTGTTCTCAGCCTCCTCCCCACAGTTATCCCTTTTTCTCAGCCTCCTCCCCACATTCCCCCTTTTTCTCAGCCTCCTCCCCACATTCCCCCTTGTTCTCACCCTCCTTCCCACTGTTCCCCCTTGTTCTCAGCCTACTCCTAACAGTTCCCCCTTGTTCTCAGCCTCCTCCCCAAGTTTCCCCTTGTTTTCAGCCTCCTCCCCAAGGTTTCCCCTTGTTTTCAGCCTCCTCCCCACGGTTCCTCCTTGTTCTCAGCCTCCTCCCCAAGTTTCCCTTTGTTCTCAGCCTCCTCTCCACGGTTCCCCCTTGTTCTCAGCCTCCTTCCCACGGTTCCCCCTTGTTCTCAGCCTCCTTCCCACGGTTCCCCCTTGTTCTCAGCCTCCTCCCCACGGTTATCCCCTTTTCTCAGCCTCCTCCCCACTGTTCCCCCTTGTTCTCACCCTCCTCCCCACTGTTCCCCCTTGTTCTCAGCCTACTCCTAACAGTTCCCCCTTGTTCTCAGCCTCCTCCCCAAGTTTCCCTTTGTTCTCAGCCTCCTCCCCAAGTTTCCCTTTGTTCTCAGCCTCCTCTTTACGGTTCCCCCTTGTTTTCAGTCTCCTCCCCAAGGTTTCCCCTTGTTTTCAGCCTCCTCCCCAGGGTTCCTCCTTGTTCTCAGCCTCCTCCCCAAGTTTCCCTTTGTTCTCAGCCTCCCCCCCCCCCCCCACGGTTCCCCCTTGTTCTCAGCCTCCTTCCCACAGTTTCCCCTTGTTCTCAGCCTCCTCCCTACGGTTCCCCCTTGTTCTCAGCCTCCTCCCCACGATTCCCCCTTGTTCTCAGCCTCCTCCTTTCGGTTCCCCCTTGTTCTCAGCCTCCTCCCCACGATTCCCCCTTGTTCTCAGCCTCCTCTCCACGGTTCCTCCTTGTTCTCAGCCTCCTCTCCACAGTTCCCCCTTGTTCTCAGCCTCCTCCCCACGGTTCCCCCTTGTTCTCAGCCTCCTCCCCACGGTTCCCCCTTGTTCTCAGCCTCCTCTCCATGGTTCCCCCTTGTTCTCAGCCTCCTCTCCACGGTTCCCCCTTGTTCTCAGCCTCCTGCCCACGGTTCCCACTTGTTCTTAGCCTCCTCCCCACGGTTCCCACTTGTTCTCAGCCTCCTCCCCACGGTTCCCACTTGTTCTCAGCCTCCTCCCCACGGTTCCCACTTGTTCTCAGCCTCCTCCCCACGGTTACCTCTTGTTCTCAGCGTCCTCGGGTGTGTTTCTTTCCGTTACGTCCCCCAGCAACACAATGATGGGCTATTCTGCCCCTGTGAACTGACAGGACGGATGGAATTTTTAATGACATGAATAAGTAATACAAACTGTAAACCCTACCTCCCACTCTGCTATATAGGAGGGGCACCAATCTAACCATCCAGTGGTTTTCTATCCTTAACGCTACAGGATGTACTGTTATGTCCTGCAGCATAGGCTTATGTATAAAGAGAGATTGCATGGCGATTTCTTTTCATACAACGTGGGTGCCGGCTGTTTCTTACAGCCGGCTGCCTCTCACAATAGCTCTCACTGTGCAGAGTATCTCACATCTACCATTCTCTGTGTGCAGTGAAGTAGCCCCAGTTATCAGCACTATACAGTGGGTTAATTTATTTGGCCCCTGCTCTATCCTTTATCCGACATGATGCCACTCCATACATCCTCTTATCTACAAGTCTCTGTGAGCGGTAAATTACCCATAGGTATCAGCGCAAGACAGCGGTTTAATTTTTTCTGTCAGAGCAGAGCCTCTGGTATCCACAAGTCTCTGTAGCCCCAGTTCTCAGCGCTATACAGTGGGTTAATGTATTTGGCCCCTGCTCTATCCTTTATCCGACATGATGAAGAGTAGGGGTAAGGCTCAAGGTTGAGGACGTGGACGCAGGCATCCAAGTGAGGGTGTGGGCAGAGGCTGAGGTCCTGGGCGGGGTGAATCGGAGCCTGCTGCTGAGGGATTAGGAGAGCGCCGCGTCTCTCCGCTCCCCAGCTTCATGTCACATTTTGCGGGTCCGCATGGTAGACCTTTATTACGAGCACAACAGTTCGATCAGGTGCTGACGTGGATCGCGGATAACGCATCCAGCAATTTATCTAACACCCAGTCTTCCACGCAGTCCACTCCTACCAGCCAAGGGACTGCACCTCTAAATCATCAGGCTGCTCCTCCTTCCTCCCAGCCTGGTCACCCCAGGAAAAGGAGAGATTCTGAACAGGCAGACTCCCAGGAACTGTTCTCGGGTCCCTGCCCTGCTTTTTGTGGATGAGGATGATGAGACACAGTTGTCTGTCAGTGAAGTTGTTGTAAGGGCAGTAAGTCCGAGGGAGGAGCGGACAGAGGATTCAGAGGAAGAGCTGCTGGTCGATGAGGTGACTGACCCCACCTGGCTTGCTAAGCCTACTGAAGACAGGGCTTCAGAGGGGAAGGCAAGTGCAGCAACAGGACAGGTTGGAAGAGGCAGTGGGGTAGCCAGGGGGAGAGGCAGGGCCAGACCAAATAATCCCCCAACTGCTTCCCACAGCACCCCCTCGCGGTAAGCCTTCATGCAGAGAGCTAGGTGTTCAAAGGTGTGGAGGTTTTTTAGTGAGAGGGTGGACAACCGAAGAACAGTGGTGTGCAACCTGTGCTGCACCAAGATCAGCAGGGGATCCACCACTACCAGCCTGGCCACCACCAGCATGTGCAGGCATATGATGGCCAAGCACCCCACGAGGTGGAATGAGGGGCATTCACCGCCTATGGGTCACACCACTGCCTCTTCCCCTGTGCCACAACCTGGCACACAGATCCAATCCCCCTCCCAGGATGCAGGAACGAGCACCTCCCAGCCGGTACCCATACCCTCACCTCCACGGTCCTCCACGGCCTCCAGCAATGTCTCCCAGCGCAGCGTTAAGCTGTTGCTAACACAAGCGTTGGTGCGAAAGCGGAAATACACCACCATCCACCTGCATGCACAAACTTTAAATGTGCACATTGAAAAGTTACTCAGCCTGGAGATGCCACCATACAGGAAAGTGGAAATGGAGGCTTTCCGCAACATGATGGTGGCGGCAGTCCCTCGGTACTTGGTACCCAGTTGCCACTATTTTTTCAAGTGTGCCATCCATGCCCTACACCAGCACATCTACCGCAACATAAACCGTGCCCTCACCAACGCGGTTACTGGGAAGGTCCACTTAACGACGGACACGTAGACAAGTACTGGTGGGCAGGGACACTACATCTCCCTGACGGCACATTGGGTGAACTTGGTGGAGGCTGGGACCGAGTCAGAGCCTGGGACCACTCATGTGCTACTCACACCGAGGATAGCAGGTCCTACATCGCTTATGGTTTCTCTGGTGAAGAGACTGCTGCCCACACTGCAGAGGGTACCCATGCTGCTTCCCTCTCATCTGTTCAGCGAGTATAGGTTGAAGAGGAGGAGGATCATGAAAGTCATCCTCCTAGTGAGGACAGCGATATGTTGCGTACTGGGACTTTGGCACACATGGCTGACTTCATGTTAGGCTGCCTTTCCCGTGACCCTTGCATTAGATGCATTCTGGCCAACACAGATTACTGGGTGTACACCCTTTTCGACCCACAGTATAAGGAGAACCTTTCCAATCACATTCCCGAAGAGGAAAGGGGTACGAGAGTGATGCAATACCACAGGGCCCTTGTGGAAAAACTGATGCTAAAGTTCCCATCTGACAGCGCTAGCAGTAGAAGACGTAGTTCAGAGGGCCAACTAGCAGGGGAGGCACGGGGATCAGGCAGCATGTCCAGCGCAGGCAGGGGAACACTCTCCAAGGCCTTTGCCAGTTTTATGGCTCCCCAGCCAGACTGTGTCACCAATCCCCAGTCAAGGCTGAGTCGGAGGGAGCACTGTAAAAAGATGGTGAGGGAGTACATAGCCGATCATACCACCATCCTCCGTGATCCCTCTGCTCCATACAACTATTGGGTGTCAAAGCTGGACACGTGGCACAAACTTGCGCTGTACGCCCCAGGTGCTGGCCTGCCCTGCCGCTAGCATCTTGTCAGAAAGGGTGTTTAGTGCTGCTGGGGGGATCATCACGGTTAAGCATACCCGCCTGTCAACTGACAGCGCCAACATGCTTACACTCATTAAAGGGGTTGTCTCGCGAAAGCAAGTGGGGTTAAGTACTTCTGTATGGCCATATTAATGCATTTTGTAATATACATCGTGCATTAAATATGAGCCATACAGAAGTTATTCACTTACCTGCTCCGTTGTTGGCGTCCCCGTCTCCATGGCTCCGTCTAATTTCGGTGTCTTCTTGCTTTTTTAGACGCGCTTGCACAGATGGGTCTTCTCTAGAGATGAGCGAGCACCAAAATGCTCGGGTGCTCGTTACTCGGAACGAACTTTTCGCGATGCTCGAGGGTTCGTTTCGAATAACGAACCCCATTGAAGTCAATGGGCGACCCGAGCATTTTTGTATTTCGCCGATGCTCGCTAAGGTTTTCATGTGTGAAAATCTGGGCAATTCAAGAAAGTGATGGGAACGACACAGCAACGGATAGGGCAGGCGAGGGGCTACGTGTTGGGCTGCATCTCAAGTTCACAGGTCCCACTATTAAGCCACAATAGCAGCAAGAGTGGGGCCCCCCCCAAAAAAAACTTTTACTTCTGAAAAGCCCTCATTAGCATGGCATACCTTTGCTAAGCACCACACTAGCTACAACAAAGCACAATCACTGCCTGGATGACACTCCGCTGCCACTTCTGGGTTACATGCTGACCAACCGCCCCCCCTCCCCCCCACAGCGCACACCAAAGTGTCCCTGCGCAGCCTTCAGCTGCCCTAATGCCACACCACCCTCATGTCTATTTAGAAGTGCGTCTGCCATGAGGAGGAACCGCAGGCACACACTGCAGAGGGGTTGGCACGGCTAGGCAGCGACCCTCTTTAAAAGGGGCGGGGCGATAGCCCACAATGCTGTACAGAAGCAATGAGAAATAGAATCCTGTGCCACCGCCATCAGGAGCTGCACACGTGGGCATAGCAATGGGGAACCTATGTGCCACACACTATTCATTCTGTCAAGGTGTCTGCATGCCCCAGTCGGACTGGTAATATGTACCTTAACAGTAACCGCGTTGGTGGTAATGTGGTGGTGACTGCGGACCTAGTAGCGCGGTTTTATTTTGTTGGTTTTCGGAATGTGGCCAGGATTAAGTGGGCCGTGGCGGGGGGATGGTGGGGGGGCTCTCTTGTAGTGTCGGTAAAGGTGAAATTCTTGGACTGGCACCAGACGAACCAATGCAAAGGCATTTGCCAAGAATGTTTTCCCTGTTGGAGGAGGAGGGGGATGTTTTTGAGGCACTACGTGTCCTCTCCACGTGTCTGTGGTTATATGCACCTTAACAGTAACCGTGTTGGTGGTAATGTGGTGGTGACTGCGGACCTAGTAGCGCGGTTTTATTTTGTTGGTTTTCGGAATGTGGCCAGGATTAAGTGGGCCGTGGCGGGGGGCTGGTGGGGGGGCTCTCTTGTAGTGTCGGTAAAGGTGAAATTCTTGGACTGGCACCAGACGAACCAATGCAAAGGCATTTGCCAAGAATGTTTTCCCTGTTGGAGGAGGAGGGGGATGT
Organism: Eleutherodactylus coqui; assembly: GCF_035609145.1. NCBI lineage: Eukaryota > Metazoa > Chordata > Amphibia > Anura > Eleutherodactylidae > Eleutherodactylus > Eleutherodactylus coqui. The sequence goes on from NC_089839.1 coordinate 27,942,406, forward strand.
TTTTGAGGCACTACGTGTCCTCTCCACGTGTCCGTGGTTATATGCACCTTAACAGTAACCGCGTTGGTGGGAAATGGCCTCGCCGCCATCATGTCTTTGGGAAGCCTCTGTTTCCACACCCCAGAGACATACCATTAGCAGCGGTATAGGCAGAGCCCAGAATTCGTAACATTTCAGCCGTAGCATTAGGACAGGCCCCACTAACATATCACTAGCAGCATTATAGCGGGAGCGCAGTCTTCGTTCCATGTCAGCAATAGTAGCACTCAAGACAGGCCCCAGTAACAATTCCGAAGCAGCAGTATAGCGGGAGCGCAGTCTTCGTTCCATGTCAGCAATAGTAGCACTCAAGACAGGCCCCAGTAACAATTCCGAAGCAGCAGTATAGCGGGAGCGCAGTCTTCGTTCCATGTCAGTAATAGTAGCACTCAAGACAGGCCCCAGTAACAATTCCGAAGCAGCAGTATAGCGGGAGCGCAGTCTTCGTTCCATGTCAGTAATAGTAGCACTCAAGACAGGCCCCAGTAACAATTCCGAAGCAGCAGTATAGTGGGAGCGCAGTCTTAGTTCCATTTCAGTAGCTGCAGTATAGCCAAGGCCCAAGTTACATTTATGTAGCTAAAGTGTAGGCCAACCCCACACACACTTCTGTACCATGAGTGCAGGCGAAGAACATACAAATTGCTATGATTAAACTGTAGGTGAGGGCCCCAAAAAATTGGTGTACCAACAGTACTAATGTACCTCAGTAAAAATTGGCCATGCCCAACCAAGATGGCAGGTGAAACCCATTAATCGCTTTGGTTAATGTGGCTTAAGTGGTAACTAGGCCTGGAGGCAGCCCAGTTTAACGAAAAATTGGTTCAAGTTAAAGTTTCAACGCTTTTAAGAGCATTGAAACATATAAAAATTGTTTCGAAAAATTAGATGAGTGAGCCTTGTGGCCCTAAGAAAAATTGCCCGTTCAGCGTGATTACGTGAGGTTTCAGGAGGAGGAGCAGGAGGAGGAGGAGGAATATTAGACACAGATTGATGAAGCAGAAATGTCCCCGTTTTGGATGGTGAGAGAGAACGTAGCTTCCATCCGCGGGTGCAGCCTACGTATTGCTTACGTATCGCTGCTGTCCGCTGGTGGAGAAGAGAAGTCTGGGGAAATCCAGGCTTTGTTCATCTTGATGAGTGTTAGCCTGTCGGCACTGTCGGTTGACAGGCGGGTACGCTTATCTGTGATGATTCCCCCAGCCGCACTAAACACCCTCTCCGACAAGACGCTAGCCGCAGGACAAGCAAGCACCTCCAGGGCATACAGCGCGAGTTCAGGCCACGTGTCCAGCTTCGACACCCAGTAGTTGTAGGTGGCAGAGGCGTCACGGAGGACGGTCGTGCGATCCGCTACGTACTCCCTCACCATCCTTTTACAGTGCTCCCGCCGACTCAGGCTTGACTGGGGAGCGGTGACACAGTCTTGGTGGGGAGCCATAAAGCTGTCCAGGCCCTTAAAGACTGTTGCACTGCCTGGGCTGTACATCCTGCTCGATCTCCGCACCTCCCCTGCTACCTGGCCCTCGGAACTGCGCCTTCTGCCACTAGCGCTGTCGGATGGGAATTTTACCATCAGCTTGTCCGCCAGGGTCCTGTGGTATAGCAATACTCTCGAACCCCTTGAGACTGGGAAGGTTCTCCTTATAGCGTGGGTCGAGCAGTGTGTACACCCAGTAATCCGTAGTGGCCAGAATGCGTGCAACGCGAGGGTCACGAGAAAGGCATCCTAACATGAAGTCAGCCATGTGTGCCAGGGTACCCGTACGCAACACATGGCTGTCTTCACTAGGAAGATCACTTTCAGGATCCTCCTCCTCCTCCTCCTCCTCCTCATCCTCCTCAGGCCATACACGCTGAAAGGATGACAGGCAAGCAGCAGGGGCACCGTCAGCAGTGGGCCAAGCTGTCTCTTCCCCCTCCTCCTCCTCCTCCTCCTGAATGCGCTGAGATATAGACAGGAGGGTGCTCCGACTAACCAGCGACATACTGTCTTCCCCCGCCTCCGTTTCCGAGCGCAAAGCGGCTGCCTTTATGGTTTGCAGGGAACTTCTCAAGATGCATAGCAGAGGAATGGTGACGCTAATGATTGCAGCATCGCCGCTCACCACCTTGGTAGACTGCTCAAAGTTTCCAAGGACCTGGCAGATGTCTGCCAACCAGGCCCACTCTTCTGAAAAGAATTGAGGAGGCTGACTCCCACTGCGCCGCCCATGTTGGAGTTGGTATTCCACGATAGCTCTACGCTGCTCATAGAGCCTGGCCAACATGTGGAGCGTAGAGTTCCACCGTGTGGGCACGTCGCACAGCAGTCGGTGCACTGGCAGATTAAACCGATGTTGCAGGGTGCGCAGGGTGGCAGCGTCCGTGTGGGACTTGCGGAAATGTGCGCAGAGCCGGCGCACCTTTACGAGCAGGTCTGACGAGCGTGGGTAGCTTTTCAGAAAGCGCTGAACCACCAAATTAAAGACATGGGCCAGGCATGGCACGTGCGTGAGGCTGCCGAGCTGCAGAGCCGCCACCAGGTTACGGCCGTTGTCACACACGACCATGCCCGGTTGGAGGCTCAGCGGCGCAAGCCAACGGTCGGTCTGCTCTGTCAGACCCTGCAGCAGTTCGTGGGCCGTGTGCCTCCTATCTCCTAAGCTGAGTAGTTTCAGCACGGCCTGCTGACGCTTGCCCACCGCTGTGCTGCCACGCCGCGCGACACCAACTGCTGGCGACGTCCTGCTGCTGCTGACACATCTAGATTGCGAGACAGAGGTTGAGGAGGAGGAGGAGGGTGCTTTAGTGGACGAAGCATACACCGCCGAACATACCAGCACCAAGCTGGGGCCCGCAATTCTGGGGGTGGGTAGGACGTGAGCGGTCCCAGGCTCTGACTCTGTCCCAGCCTCCACTAAATTCACCCAATGTGCCGTCAGGGAGATGTAGTGGCCCTGCCCGCCTGTGCTTGTCCACGTGTCCGTAGTTAAGTGGACCATGCCACTAACCGCATTGGTGAGGGCGCGTACAATGTTGCGGGAGACGTGGTCGTGCAGGGCTGGGACGGCACATCGGGAAAAGTAGTCGTGACTGGGAACTGAGTAGCGCGGGGCCGCCGCTGCCATCATAGCTTTGAAAGCCTCCGTTTCCACAACCCTATACGGCAGCATCTCAAGGCTGATAAATTTGGCGATGTGGACGGTTAACGATTGAGCGTGCGGGTGCGTGGCGGCGTACTTGCGCTTGCGCTCCAACACTTGCGCTAGCGACGGCTGGACTGTGCGGTGCGAGACATTGGTGGATGGGGCCGAGGACAGCGGAGGTGAGGGTGTGGGTGCAGGCCAGGAGACAGTAGTGCCTGTGTCCTGAGAGGGGGGTTGGATCTCAGTGGCAGGTTGGGGCACAGGGGGAGAGGCAGCGGTGCAAACCGGAGGCGGTGAACGGCCTTCGTCCCACCTTGTGGGGTGCTTGGCCATCATATGTCTGCGCATGCTGGTGGTGGTGAGGCTGTTGGTGGTGGCTCCCCGGCTGATCTTGGCGCGACAAAGGTTGCACACCACTGTTCGTCGGTCCTCAGGCATCTCTGTGAAAAACTGCCAGACCTTTGAGCACCTCGGCCTCTGCAGGGTGGCATGGCGCGAGGGGGCGCTTTGGGAAACAGTTGGTGGATTATTCAGTTTGGCCCTGCCTCTACCCCTGGACACCGCACTGCCTCTTGCAACCTGCCCTGCTGCTGCCTCCCCCTCTGAAGACCTGTCCTGAGTAGGCGTTGCACACCAGGTGGGGTCAGTCACCTCATCGCCCAGCTGCTCTTCCTCCGAATCCTCTGTGCGCTCCTCCCTCGCACTTACTGCCCTTACTACTACCTCACTGCAAGACAACTGTGTCTCATCGTCATCGTCCTCCTCACCCACTGAAAGGTCTTGAGACAGTTGGCAGAAGTCCCCAGCCTCATCCCCCGGACCCCGGGAACTTTCCAATGGTTGGGCATCAGTGACGATAAACTCCTCTGGTGGGAGAGGAACCACTGCTGCCCAATCTGAGCAGGGGCCCGAGAACAGTTCCTGAGAGTCTTCCCGCTCCTGAGCATGTGTCATAGTAGTGGAGTTAGGAGGCTGGGAGGAAGGAGGAGCAGCAGACAGAGGATTCGGATTTGCAGCACTGGATGGCGCAGAACTCTGGGTGGATGATAGCTTGCTGGAAGCACTTTCTGCCATCCAGGACAGGACCTGCTCACACTGCTCATTTTCTAATAAAGGTCTCCCGCGTGGACCCATTAATTGTATGATGAATGTGGGGACGCCAGAAACGTGCCTCTCTCCTAATTGCGCAGCAGTCGGCTGCGACACACCTGGATCAGGAGCTCGGCCTGTGCCCACACCCTCACTTGGGCCTACGCGTCCTCGGCCGCGTCCACGTCCTCTAGCCCTACCCCTACCCCTACCCCTCAGCATGCTGTATTACCAGTGATTTCACAGCCAGGAAATAAATTGGCGCAAGCCTGCAGGCCAAATAGAATTTTTTCCCTGCTTTTTACAAGGAACACCCACACTGCGTGTATTCAATGAATACTAAGTTTAATAACTGTGTTGTGGCCCTGCCAATTTGTCCCAGAACTGCAGTGATGCAAAGTAATTCGCTACCTACAGCAGATCAGGGATTTCCCATGCAGGAAAAAAATTGCCGCACGCCTGCGGTAAAACGTAGCTGACTGCGTCTGATTTTTTCTGAACGTTCAGCGCACAGCACACACGTACACAGAGCCCTGAGTACTGTAAGAGGCAGGCCAAATAGAATTTTTTCCCTGCTTTTTACAAGGAACACCCACACTGCGTGTATTCAATGAATAATGTATGTCTTCTGGCCCTGCCTACACAATTCTATCCCTGTAGTATTAATGCCGGGTGCAATGCTCTGCACAGCCGGTTTTGAGAAGAAAAAAAATGCAACACTGCTAACAGCAGCCTGGACAGTACTGCACACGGATAGATGTGGCCCTAGAAAGGACCGTTGGGGTTCTTGAAACCTACACTAACTCCTAACACTCTCCCTGCCTAATCCCCACTTCTGTCCCTATTGCAGGGCGCAATGCTCTGCAGATCCAATTTTGGAAAAAAAAAAAAAATACTGTGCTAACACAGTACTGCACACTAGTAGATGTGGCCCTAAGAAGGGCCGTTGGGGTTCTTGAAGCCTACACTAACTCCTAACGCTCTCCCTACAGCAGCTCCAGCACGATAGTACTTTCCCTCAGCTAAGTCACAAGGCATGTGTGGCGAGCCGCGGGAGGGGCCGATTTTTATACTGGGGTGACATCAGATCTCCCCAGCCACTCACAGCAGGGGGGTGGTATAGGGCTTGAACGTCACAGGGGGAAGTTGTAATGCCTTCCCTGTCTTTCAATTGGCCAGAAAAGCACGCTAACGTCTCAGAGAGGAAACTGAAAGTAACCGGAACACCGCGTGGTACTCGTTACGAGTAACGAGCATCCCGAACACCCTAATATTCGCACGAATATCAAGCTCGGACGAGTACGTTCGCTCATCTCTAGTCTTCTCCCTTCGGCTTGGCTCGGCAGCACCGGCGTTTTGGCTCCGCCCCCTTGTACGCGTCATCGCGTAGCTCCGTCCCCGTCACATGTGCCGATTCCAGCCAATCAGGGTTCTTCACACTTCATGCAGTCTTTGGAGCTGTAACTGATTTAATGTTAGTTTCACAGGCTCACTGTATTGCTGTGGTGACAACTTTGGGAACACCTCCTGCTTAAAAGAATTCTTTCATTTTAGAAAGAGTTGCTGAATTTTGCTGATGCTTGGAAGTACTAGCATCCGAGTCCGTTTAATGCCCATCATTGTTGAGGGTGTGGACAGAGGCCGAGGTCCTGGGGGGGATGCAACTGTGTAAGGTTTGGCCTCTGGAATTTTTTTGTGGTTCATCCAGTCTTTTGGTTGATCAAAGGAACTGTAACTGATTTAATGAGCCATTCACAGCACTACTAGCATCTGAGTCTGCTTGATGATCACCATTGCTGAGGGTATGGGCAGAGGCCGAGGTCCTTGGGGGGGGGGGGGATTGCAACTGTGCCAGGTTTGGCCTCTGGAACTTTCTCGTGGTTCATCCAGTCTTTGGGTCGATCAAAGGAACCGTAACTGATTTAATGAACTGTTCACAGCACTACTAGCATCCGAGTCCGCTTTATGCCCACCACTGCTGAGGGTGTGGGCAAAGTCCGGGGTCCTGGGCGGGGGTGTGCAACTCTGCCATGTTTGGGCACTCTAATTTCTTCATGTTTAATACTGTCTATGGGTTTCATGGGTTCGCCTATGCTGTGGGTGCACAAAGGTTTCCCATAGCGTTGTTCAGCTATCTGGCACAAATACACAGAATGAATTGTGTGGATGCAGAAGGGGTTCCCATTGCGGTGTTCGGGTTTCTGACACATAAACAGAATGAATTGTGTGGATACACACGGGTTTCCCGTAGCTATGTAACTGACAACACATTGGGTCAGACAAGGTGGAGGCTGGGACCGATTGAATGAGCCGTCCACAGCACTACTAGCATCTGAGTCTGCTTTTTGCCAACCATTGTTGAGGGTGTGGGCAGAGTCCGAGGTCCTGGGCGGGGGGTGCAACCCTGTCATGTTAAGGCACTCTAATTTTTTCATGTTTAATACTGACTATGGGTTTCATGGGTACGCCTATGCTATGGGTGCACAAAGGTTTCCCATAGCTGTGTTCAGGTATCTGACACATACACAGAATGAATTGTATGGGGACACACGAGTTTCTCGTAGCTATGTAACTGACAGCACATTGAGTCACACAAGGTGGAGACTGGGACGGAGTCTGACCCTGGGCCCGCTCACGTGCTTCACACACAGAGGATTTCTGGTCCTACCTCGGTCATGGTTTCTCGGGCTTATTATGCCACCTCCTCCAGCTTGGGGTCTAGGCATCAGCGTTAGTTGACATGTATTTGCTATCGTATTACCACAGTTATCTGAGACACTGGTTTGGACCAATCAAAAGAAGCGTTAATGAATTAATGAGCTGTTCACATGTTTGTTGTGACTAGTAGTGCACACTAGGCTTTCGCAAGCATCGCGGCTGCATAACAGATCAACTCATTGTACAATGCCTGTTTTTAGATGTCCACTGACGTATAATGCCCTGAGCGGTAAAGAGCCGGATTGGTTTAGCTGTGAAAAACGCACGCATCCCTGGGGGTCAGCGCTGGTGGGCATGTATTATTTCTCGTGTTTCATGTTACCACAGTTATCTGAGACTGGATTCGAGCGTTCACAGGAAGCGTAACTGATTTAATAAGTTTCACTGGGTCACTGTATACCTGTGATGGCTACTTGGGCGACACCTCCTGCTTCAAACCAATCTTTGGTTTTAGTATGCGCTGCTGCATTGTGGAGATGTGTAGAAGTGCTGGCACCTGAGTCCCCTTTATGCCCACGTTTGCGGCTTCTGACAATTTTGTGACAGAGGTGGCACAGGATTGGAATTATGATCGTACGTTACTTTGTCAGAAATTCTCATCAGCATTGTGGGCTATCGCCCACAATTACAAAGAGGGTCTCTGGCAGCCCCTGCTAACCCTCTGCAGTGTGTGTCTCCGGTTCCTCCTCATCCAAGATGCACTTATAAATAGACATGAGGGTGGTGTGGCTATCAAGCGATTGTGTGGCATGAGGACAGCTGAACGCTGCGCAGGGAATATTTTCTGTGCACTGTGGATGCAGGCTCGTGCGGTGATTGTCCTTCGTTGCACCTAGTGTGGTGCTTAGCTAAGAAGTGCCAGCATGTGTGCCTTGCTGCTTATGGTCTGTCCCAAGTAAATTGTTAGAGGAGGGGGGGCCACCAGGCTCTTGCCCCCAATTTGACTTAATAGCGCAACATGGGAGCCTCAGATGCAGCCATGCATGCTGCCCCTACCGTTCCCTATCCGTTTCTGTGGTGTTTCCGTGACTCTGATGTTTTCAGGTGATTGACACAACCTCCTATATGCGGAGCATGGGTCACCCTGAAAAATGCTCGAGTCTCCCATTGACTTCAATGGGGTTCGTTACTCGAAACGAGCTCTCGAGCATTACGAAAAGTTCGACTCGAGTAACGAGCACCCGAGCATTTTGGTACTCGCTCATCTCTAGTCATGAGCTTTTTTTTATGACTTATTACATGAATGGCATTATAGTCTGTCTGTGACAGATACCATTGTATGGAACCTGGCATACATTGGCTATAATGGGATCGTTTAATGGATATGTTATGAAGCAATATTGAAAAGCTTACAGCATATACATTTGACTGTAGAAGAGAGGAGACCACGGCACTCGCAAAAACAACCCGCGGGATAAAAATCCACTCGGGGGGGGGGGGAGGAAAAATTATTTCCAAGACTTAAGCGTCAACAATAAATGCAAAGCCACCCTAGGGGCTATGGACCTACGCCCCATAAAACATGTAGAGTAGACAAGTGGAGGAGGTGGCAGCATAAAATGATGCAGAAAATTATGTCATACAAAGGAACAGGTTTATTTTGTCCAAGTTAAGATAGGCAACGTTTCGACCTATAATTAGGTCTTTTTCAAGCCAAATAACATAAGGATCAGGATATGCAATCCATGTTCCACTCACATATACATTTGACGGATGCCTGTGACTGACAGCATACAGAGTTAATACTAGACTCTGCAAAATGCAAGAGTATAAGCTCATTACTTTTTTTCTCAGTATACTGACTTATAACAGCCAGAAAAACAAGGGGGCACACGTTTGTCCTCTATCTGACTAATAGAGCCATATGGAGATGTTTAGCGTCTATGTTAAGAGTTTTCCTGGCCTACAAGAAACAAACATCATGTAAACGGGCCCAAAGATGACAGTTTTGCTTCAGTATTTCCATACAAAGATGTAAATGAGCCAAAGAGGATCACAATATTGATTTCCGCTTCTATACAGCGATTAGCTGTGATCACAGCATACAAAGAACAAAAAATTAAACAGTGACGACTGGTCGCTATTGTTAGAGTAGACTGGTGCTCGTGTAATATAGTGGGTAGTCCTGCTCATGATCATGCATACACAATGGCATTGCCTACACCTTCAGGGCCTTGTAATAATTTGGCACAGGTCCTCTAGGACTACTGTCTCCACTGTACTATTTATACCCTCGATCTCAAGGGTTTAAGATATTAATCAGAAGGCCTACTTAGGCAGAAAGTCCTACATTGTTGCTCCACGTGTTCTGCAATCTGAACATTAAATCGGCTGCTGTCCTTTGTGAGTTCTCTGATGTTTGACAAGACCCGATTTCCTGCTAAAATACTTCCCACAATCTAAACATGAAAAAGCCTTCTCCCCTGTGTGAATTCTCTGATGTCTAACAAGAACTGATTTCTGGCTAAAATGTTGCCCACATTGTGGACATAAAAATGGCTTCTCTCCTGTGTGAATTCTTAGATGCTTCACAGCACTTGATTTGTGGTTAAAATATTTTCCACATAGAGAACATGAAAATAGTTTCTTTCCTATGTGAATTCTTAGATGTTCCATAAGACTTGAATACTTGCTAAAAGTATTCCAATACTTGAAACATAAAAATGGCTTCTCAGCTGTGTGAGTTCCCTGACATTTAACCAGAGACGATCTCTGGCTAAAACATTTTCCACATTCTGGACATGAATATGGCTTTCCCCTGTGTGGCTTCTAAAGTGTTCTGTAAGCCTTGACTTCTGTCTAAAATGCTTACCACATTCAGGATACGAAAATGGCTTCTTCCCTGTGTGACTTCTGGAGTTTAACCAGAAGTGATGTAAGTGGGAGCCCAGGGAGCAGAGAGCGGGTGAGCGAGAACACCGGTGAACGCCGGAGCGGCACCAGCGCCGCAAGAAGACCAAGAGAGCCGCCTGGAAGGCTACATTCAGCGGCTTAAGAAAAGAAGCAGCCAGCGGAGCGGCAGGAGGCCGGTGAGAGCGGCCGTCAGGTGAGAGGGAGTGACGTCATCAGAGCTGCAGAGGAGCTGCTGACAGGAGGGATAAGTATATCTGTGTGCTAAGTGTGTGTCTAAATGTGGGTGTGTGTGTGTGTGTGTGTGTGTGTGTGTGTGTGTGCGTGCGCGCGCGCTGTGGGTCTAAGTGAGGGAGTGTAAGAGTGCAAGTGCAGAAAAACTGTGTGTCGGGTGTAAGTGAAGCATAATTGGGTGATAGAGCGAGAGCAGGTTGTAAGTGTGTGAGTGTTTATATTAAACATAGCAACCTGGGTCCAAGTAATGAGAATGGGGGTCAAGCAGGGGGTTGGATTAGTACAGTTAGAGCTGACAGAACAGGCAATAGTACCATTAGTAGCAAAATGAATTTAAAGAACAAAAACAACCATATAAATTGTATGGCTACAAATGCAAGAAGTCTGATCGGTAAAGTGGGTGAGCTTGAAGCGAGAATGACCGACGAAAACTATGATATAGTCGGGATAACGGAAACATAGCTTGATGATAAGTGCGATTGGGTGGTGAATTTACAGGGTTACAATCTCTTCAGAAGAGACTGTGGTGAACAGAAAGGGGGAGGGGTGTGTCTGTATGTTAAATCCTACTTAATGTCCAGGCTACGGGAAGATATAGGAGTAGGAGATGAACACATGGAATCTCTATGGGTAGAAATACAGGGAGAAAAAAATAACAAAATCCTGATAGGGGTTTTCTAATGGCCACCAAAAGCAACTGAAATCTTATTATTAAGGCAGATAGAAGAGGTGCAAACCGCAATGAAGTAATTATCATGGGGGACTTTAATTACCCGGATATAATATGGGAAAACGAAACCCGCAAATCTCACAAGGGTGATAAGTTCCTGAGAGCAATTAAAGATAACTACCTTACCCAACTTATGCAGGAGCCAACTAGAGGGAGGGCCATTCTGGACTTAGTACTAACTAACAAACCGGACTGAATAATGGGGGTGCAGGTTGAGGGACACTTGGGGAACAGTGACCACAATATAATCAACTTCCAGCTGTCATTCAATAAGAAACCTTACCAGGAAGCGACAAAAAAACTAAAAACTTTAGTAAAGCAAAATCTGATCAGCTCAGAGCTACTATCGGTAACATTAAATGGGACAACATCCTCAAAAATATCAGTACAGACGACAAATGGGAAAAGTTTAAAAACATCCTAATCACCTCATGTGAGCAGTTCATACCCTTTAAAAATAACCACAATTAAAAGGAAATCTATGTGGCTCGACATGACTGTAAGGGGGACAATAAATGAAAAAAAGAAAATGTTTAAAATACTAAAACAAGAAGGCAGCGAATAAGTGCTGAAATCATACAGGGAAAAAAACAAAATATGTCAAGAAAAGATCAAAATTGCTAAGGAGGAGGCAGAAAGACTGATCGCCAAAGAAAGCAAAAATAACCGTAAACTATATTAACAGCAAACAGATTTGCACTGAGAGCACTGGCCCTTTAATGAATAATGCAGGAGAAATCATGGAAGACAAATCTATTAAATGGTTTCTTTTCAAGTGTATTCAGGAAAGAAAAGGAAATGTCACACGAGATGCAGAGGAATAAAATAACCCCCACCCCCCCACCCCTCTAAATATTGCATACCTAACACAGGAGGAAGTGCAGAGCCAGTTAAAAAGGATTAAAATTGATAAATCACCTGGTCCAGATGGAATACACCCAAGGATTCTAAGGGAACTAAGTGATGTGATGGCTAGACCACCATTTCTTATATTTATGGACACTATCAAGACCGGGGTTGTTCCATTAGATTGGTGCATTGCCAATGTGGTTTCAATAAACAAAAAGGAGTCAAGAACTGCTAACTACAGGCCGGTAAGTCTCACCTCAACAACTGGAAAAATATTCGAAGGGTTTCTGAGATGCCATCCTAGAATACCTCAAGGTGAATAACGGTATAACTCCTCATCAGCACGGGTTCATGAGGGTTCGATCATGTCAGACCAATCTGATCAGCTTCTACAATGAAGTAAGCTCTAGGCTGGACCTGGGAGAGTCTATTGATCTGGTATATCTGGATTTCTGTAAAGCATTTGACACCGTGCCGCATAATAGGCTGATATACAAAATGAGGCAGCTCGGATTGGGCGAAAACGTGTGTATCTGGGTAAAGAACTGTCTCAAAGATAGAAAGCAGAGGGTGGTAATAAACGGTTCGTACTCTGATTGGGCCACCGTTGCTAGTGGGGTGCCACAGGGCTCAGTATTAGGCCCCATTCTGTTCAATATATTTATCAATGACCTGATAGAGGGGCTGCACTGTAAAATATCAATATTTGCAGATGACACAAAGTTATACAAAATAATTAATACAACGGAGGACAATGTACGGCTACAAAATGGACCTGGATAAGCTGGGGGCTTAGGCTGAAAAATGGCACATGAAGTTCAATGTTGATAAATGTAAGGTTATGTAAGGAGACTTTGTGTGTTTATCAAGGAGAAGACAATCCCAGATCTCGAGCAGAAAGTCTGGGATCCAGAAGAAATAGAAATCACACCAGCCTTGTTGTGGTATCAAATGTTTTCTAATTTATTCTAAGGTGTATGTGGTTTATATACCCTAAATGACATCACAGAAAAGTATATACCTCCAAGACTAATAAGAATACATAATAGGCTACAAATAAAATGTTTAACATAAGTTACACCTTTTAAGGTGTAACTATAACATGCAATGAAACCGTTATGAATTCAGTGGAAAGGAATGCAGGGGGGTCTGGAAGACTTATCTTCTGTCTGTGTTAATCCCTGGTATAGAAAAGGTTTCGTTTAACCCCTTTACTACTTACAGTATACTAGCATCATGCTATATCTTTCTAGTCTACATTCTAATAGAAAAACATTTAACTGATACATTGATCTACAATTTTCTTAACATGTTATGCACATGGGCAGGAGAAACGTATTTCACCAATATACACTAAACAAGGTACTGCTAGGGAAAAGTGATCTGGAAAAAGACCTGGGGGTACTATTGGACTGCAGATTTAACTGGAGCAATCAATGCCAGTCAGCTGCTGCAAAAGCTAATAAAGTATTGGGATGCATTAAAAGAAGTATAGAGGCAAAGGGGCGAGAACATTATCCTTCCACTATATAAGGCACTCGTCAGGCCTCACATGGATACTGTGTACAGTTCTGGACACCGGTGCTCAGGAGGGATGTAGCAGTGCTTGAGGGGGTCCAAAGAAGGGCAACTAAATTAATAAATGGAATAAGAGGACTAGAATACCCAGAGAGGCTTTAAAAATTAAGAATATTTACTCTGGAAAAAGACGGCTAAGGGGCGACCAAATAACCATGTATAAATACATTAGGGGACAATACAAGGATTTCTCCCATAATCTGTTTATATGCAGGACTGCGACAGTAACAAAAGGACATCCACTATGTCTAGAAGAAAGCAGGTTTCATCACCAACACAAAAGGGGTTTCTTTACTGTAAGAGTAGTGAGACTGTGGAACTCTCTGCCTGAGGCATGGTCATGGCAAAATCCGTAAAGTTTAAGAGGGGCCTAGATGTCTTTCTTGAATGGAAGGATATTACAGGATATAGACATTAGGTGGCCAGTGCGATTGTAGTCCCGGGTCTTACATTCAGGTAGGAATCAAAGGTTGATCCAGGGATTAAACTGATTGCCATTATGGAGTCGGGAAGGAATTTTTCCTCCGAATGGGCTAATTGGCTCCTGCCTCTTGGGGTTTTGTTTTGCCTTCCTCTGGATCAACAAGGGGGTTGAACAGGCTGAACTAGATAAAACAGGCTGAACTAGATAGACATTGTCTTCATTTGGCCTAACATACTATGTAACTATGTATGTAACCTGAAGTCTGGCAAAAACATTTCCCACATTCTAAACATGAAAATGGCTCTTGCTTTTTGTGACTTATCTGATGTTTAACAAGACCCGAAATCTGGCTAAAACATTTCCCACATTTTGAACATGATAATGGCTTCTCTGCTGTGAGAGTTCTCTGATGTTTCCGTTCAAAATATTTTTATTCAAAATTTTCAAACATTACAATTAGCACATGAAATCAGTTAGATTGCAAGAAAAATGAACTTAGTTCCATGAGCTCATAGGATATCTCCATCAGCTAAACCAAGAACCACAAACCAAAAAAACCCACAAAACGTAGACTAATAATAAAACAAATACACCTTAAGACAAAGGACATTACTAGGGGACACAGAAACACAAGGAAGACAATTTGCGGGAGGGAGGGGTAGTCAGGGTGATTGGGCGGTCCCCAGAGAGAGTGGCGACCCATAGTTCTCTGATGTTTTTAAAATAATTGATTTCTGACTGAAACACTTCCCACTTTCTGCACATGAAAACAGCTTCTCAACATGAAAATGGTTTCTCTCCCGTATGGCTTCTTAGATGTTCTTGAAGACTTGATTTCTTGCCAAACCATTTCCCACATTCTGAACATGAAAATGGCTTCTCTCCTGTGTGAGTTCCTATATGTTTTACAAGATTTGATTTTTGACTAAAACATTTCTCACATTCAGGACATGAAAATGGCTTCTCACCTGTGTGAATTCTCAAATGTTTTGCAAGATTTGATTTCTGACTAAAACATTTCCCACATTCAGGACATGAAAATGGCTTCTCACCTGTGTGAATTCTCTGATGTTTAACAAGAGCAGATATCTTACTAAAAAATTTCCCACATTCAAGACACAATAAACTTGTGTGAGTTTGCAGATGATGACCAAAAGTTGATTGCTGGGCAAAACATTTCCCACATTCAGGACCTGCAAATGGGCTTTCGTCGATTTTGTCATGTAAAGAAAATGTAGATGTCTTTTTGAAATGATTCCCACATGGAAATATTTTCTCCAGTCTGTGCTCAGTTGGTGGTTTGGTAATGTTGGTATCTTGTACTTCATGATATGGAGATACAAGAAAATGTCCATTGGAGCTTTTCTTCCAGTCTTCACCTAGACAAAAACAAAAATAAATTGTTTTTACGTTCGATAACTATATATATAAAAACATTTTTTTTTTTTCAATATGCCCAAAAAATGAAATCAGGTACATTTTATAGAAGCAGAAAGACCGGCTTTATTTGAGCTAGAGAAGAATGACAATATCACAATTTACCCAGTGGACATGGAAATGTAGTAGTATTAAAGAGGTTGTTAGTTTACCGGACAACACTGCCCCTACAGCTCTGTGTTAAAATAACAAATCAGGTTTTCACTTGTAGATGCCAGATGACCCACTTCTATAGACCTTCTTGATCTTTCCCTGCTTTGGGCAGGTACTGTATGCACCTTTCACTGGTACTCGGTATTATGACTGTCCTCTATGAGGGCATAATTTCCCCATTTCTTTGAAAACCTTGCAAAAAGAATGTAGAAATGGAAAGTTAGAAAAAAACAGTATGCACAGTTCAGACAGTGTATGGTGCTACATACATGTCAACACACCTGGAAGAACCAGTCACGTTTGCCCACACAGTGCTGAGTATTCAGCAATTTTTCAATAAAAATGGTATAACATTAGAGATGAGCAAGCATGCTCGGTAAGGTGAGTTACTCAAGCGAGCCTCGCTCATCTCGAGTAACTGCCTTCTGCTCCGAGCGTGCTCGGGGAGGATGGGGTTGGCGGGGAGAGAGAGAGAGATCTCTCTCACTCTCCCCCACCCTCCCGCTGCCCCCCCCCCCCCGAGCACACTCAGAGGAGAAGGCAGTTACTCGAGATGAGCGAGGCTCGTTCGAGTAACTTACCTTACCGAGCGTGCTCGCTCATCTCTATATAGCATCCTTGCCGCATCCTCTGTAGTCACCCAATCTTGCTCCGTGCAACATTTTTATTTCTTTTACGAGTGTCTTGAGCAGCGGAGAAAGAAACAAAATTTCACAGCTGCACTACTGGTTGAAAAAATAAAAAACTCACTGGGGCCAAACGCAACCTTCCCCAACAATGTTGGCTGGCTTAACGCCTCAGAAGGGTTCCTAAGTCATTCATTTACCAAAAAAAAGCCTGTACCAGTGATTTCAGTTTTTTCAGGTACCCCATCATATGTCATTAGAGCCTCGTGTGGTGCAGAGTTTTAAGGCAGCAGAAAGGAAGTCCTAAGCTCACACTCACGACCTGAAAGTTGCGAGTTCAATCCCTGCTTGGTTCAGGTAGCCGGCTCAAGGTTGACTCGGCCTTCCATCCTTCCGAGGTCAGTAAAATGAGAACCCAGCTTGGTGGTCGAGGGGTAATATATAAATTACCTGAAAGCGCTGCGGAAAAAGTTGCCGCAATACAAATAACCAGATTTTTTAAAAATTTAAGTACAGTATCTCTACCACTATAATCCTTCGCCCATCTTTGCAGTACAGAAAACACTCAGCAAGATATGCTTTTGTCCTAAGGCAGCAATACAACAACTGAAACAAGAAAAAGGGCAAAACCCCAAATCAGTATCCGGGTCCTCACTAACGATTGGTGTTGATTTCTGATGTTAATCTGTTTTTCCTTAGTCGTTGAGTATTTCTGTATAAAACTGAACTAACTCTTCACATTGTGTTTATTATGAAGCAGTATGTAACTGCGGCAGGAAGCTTGTGCTGCTGTTAGGGATAACAGGTTAACAACAGAAATTAACACTTCCCTTATGTCCTACCAGAAGCACAATAGTGGGGATTTAGCAAGAAGTAACCCTGTTAGGAAGGGTTCACTTGATGGACAGAATTCAGAATGGACCACCCAAAGGTCATCTCTTCCAAAATCAGAGTCCAATCTATAATGGTTGATAAGGATGTAATGCGAGTTCCAAGAGGCTGCATTACAGCCCAAGAAGTGGGAATTGCCCTGGGAAAATGGGCCTGCAAATTTGCTATATAAAGGCACTAGCTGATATACCCGGCTTCACACGAGTTAATTTGATACAGGTGTTAATGTGTTGTTCGCACAGAAAATTTTATGAAGTCATGGTTTAGGGCAGTGATGGCTAACCTCGGCAATAGTGACATCCCCCCAGAGCGGCCCCGGCGGCAATAGTGACATCCCCCCAGAGCGGCCCCAGCGGCAATAGTGACATTCCCCGAGAGCGGCCCAAGCGGAAATAGTGACATCCCCCCAGAGCGGCCCAAGCGGCAATAGTGACATCCCCCCAGAGCGGCCCAAGCGGCAATAGTGACATCCCCCCAGAGCGGCCCAAGCGGCAATAGTGACATCCCCCTGGAGCGGCCCAAGCGGCAATAGTGACATCCCCCCAGAGCGGCCCCAGTGGTAATAGTGACATCCCCCAGAGCGGCCCCAGCGGTAATAGTGACATCCCCCAGAGCAGACCACAGTATAATAGCGACATCCCACAGCGGCCCCCAGTATAATAGGGATGCCCCAGTATAATAATGACATCCCACAGCTGCCCCTAGTATAATAGTGACATCCCACAGCTGCCCTCAGTATAATAGTGACATCCCACAGCAGGCTACAGTAGTAATAGTGACATCCCACAGCAGCAGTCAGTATAATAGTGACATCCCACAGCAGCAGTCAGTATAATAGTGACATCCCACAGCAGCCGCCAGTGTAATAGTGACATCCCACAGCAGGCTCCAGTAGTAATAGTGACATTCCACAGCAGGCTCCAGTAGTAATAGTGACATCCCACAGCAGCCGCCAGTATAATAGTGACATCCCACAGCAGCCGCCAGTATAATAGTGACATCCTACAGCGGCCCCCAGTATAATAGTGAGCTCCCACAGCAGGCTCCAGTAGTAATAGTGACATCCCACAGCAGCCGCCAGTATAATAGTGACATCCCACAGCAGCCGCCAGTATAATAGTGACATCCCACAGCAGCCGCCAGTATAATAGTGACATTCCACAGCAGCCGCCAGTATAATAGTGACATCCCAAAGCAGCCGCCAGTATAATAGGGACATCCCACAGCAGCCGCCAGTATAATAGTGACATCCCACAGCAGCTGCCAGTATAATAGTGACATCCCACAGCAGCCGCTAGTATAATAGTGACATCCCACAGCAGCCGCCAGTGTAATAGTGACATCCCACAGCAGCCCCCAGTATAATAGTGACATCCCACGGCAGCCCCCAGTATAATAGTGACATCCCACAGCAACCCCCACAGTATAATAGTGACATCCCACAGCGGCCCCCAGTATAACAGTAACATCCCACAGTAGCCACCAGTATAATAGTGACATCCCACAGCAGCCGCCAGTGTAATAGTGACATCCCACAGCGGCCCCCACTATGATAGCGACACCCCACAGCGGCCCCCAGTATAATAGCGACATCCCACGGCAGCCGCTAGTATAATAGTGACATCCCACAGCAGCCGCCAGTGTAATAGCGACATCCCACAGCAGCCCCCAGTATAATAGTGACATCCCACAGCAGCCCTCAGTATAATAGTGACATCCCACAGCAACCCCCACAGTATAATAGTGACATCCCACAGCGGCCCCCAGTATAATAGTAACATCCCACAGTAGCCACCAGTATAATAGTGACATCCCACAGCGGCCACCATCCCACCCCATCCACCCCCTCACGAGACCCATATACTTACCCTCTCCTCCTCGAGGAAGCTCTGCTCCTCCTTTGCCCGGCGCGCCGCTAGCAGCGATGTTCCCCGATGCACACTGTGATGTCAGTGTGCTGCCGGACAGCTGCTCATCTTGCTCCCGCGGAACCAAAGGAGAGACGTCGGGGTGGGGGGGCGAGGATCCCGACTGCACCCTGACGTCACAGTGTGCGCTGGGATCAGTGCCGCTAGCAGCGCAGTGAGTGAATGTCAGCAGGGGAGCCGCAGAACCTGTCGGTATTCACTAGCGTGGTGAGCAGCCGATGGTGGCCCGTGCCAGCAGGGAGGACTCTGCGTGCCGCCTCTGGCACGCGTGCCATAGGTTCACCACCACAGCTTTAGAGGAACCGAGGAATAAAATATGTATACGCACAGAGGAGCGTTGGATTCTCTTCAGACTGCATGTACTGATGTCCTTCTGCAGAATGTGCTACACCTCCCACTCTGCTCACTTAGGACCTAAAGAATGCTTGCGCAAAATTTCACGCTTGTATGACAACGCAAAGTTACATTACATAGGGGTGCACTTACCTTTGCAAATAGCATTTAAAAACCGAGCTGTGACCCTGTTACTTTTCTTATTTAGGACCTAAAGAATGCTCGTGCCAAGTTTTACGCTTGTACGACACCAGGAAGTTACATTACATAAGAGTGCACTTACTTTTGCAATTAGCGTTGAATAATCGAGTTGTGACCCCTTTACTTTTCCTATTTAGGACCTAAAGAATGCTTGTGCCAAATTTCAAGTTTATACGACACCAGGAAGTAAGAGAATTAGATTATATAAAAAATAGGTTTGGTATGGTGTCAGCCAGTAGAGTAAAGTGTGATTGTTCTCAGTAAGAGAAACCAAGTAATCTTGTAGATATGACACCATTTAATGACCAACACAAATACATGATATCGCCTCCTTCTTCAGGCTAATTAATGAGTTTGGATGGCACCAATTATAGGATACAGATGTAGAGGGGAGGGGGGACACCCCTCTTGATCTAAATAAATGTCCACACAAAAAATAAGAAATTTGAGATTTAAAAAAAACATAAGACAGTCTGAGCAGAGAGATAAACACTAAATCAGTCCACTGAGCTGAAAAATACAAGTTTTATGATCTCTAAGGGTGGACGCTCACTGGCAATTTTTTCTTTCTTGCGCTGCGAGAGCACGTGAAAACTCTCGCCTCACAGCGCAAGCAAGATGCCGGTATAGAACCGGCATATCGCTAGTGGTTTCAATGGGGCCAGTGGCAGCAGCGCTAGCCCCATTAAAAACATAGGGAGAATGCCGCGGACTTCTGCCACAGCTGTGACAGCTGTGGCAGGAGTTTCCTTCCTCCCCGCAGGGACCGCGGGGATGAAGGAATCCTCTGCCACAGCTGTGGCAGAAGCCTGCGGCATTCTATCCCATTGCTTTCAATGTGATCGGCACTGCTGCTGATCCCATTGAAAGCAATGGTTTCTGCCAAGTCCCGCAGTAAGATTATTGGGGAAGGGCTTGAAATATAAGTCCTTCCCCGATAATCAGTAGAAAGTGTGTAAAAAATTTTTTTAAAAATTTACCTCTCCGGCACTCAGACGCGTCCTCCTGGTGACTCCCCTGCACTGCTATTAAGCTCTTTCAGCAGTCGGGGATTTAAAAATCCCCGCCTCCTGAAAGGGCTGTGCAGATTGGCTGAGGGCTCAGCCAACAGCAGCTAGTGCTTAGTCAGGGTTTATGTAGCATATTCATGGACTGAAATATGCCGTTGCCTTTTATTTTTCTGCCTATCAGCAGCTTTTTTTTTACTCGTGTAGCTCCGCTACGTATTTACAGGTGTTAAAAAAACGCCCGTAAATAAGCAGGTTTCCTGTATATTTTGGTGTATTTACACACGTCCATTGATTTCAGTGGGCATCTATGGTGCGTAATACACGCGAAGATAGGACCTGCAACATATTTTTTTACGAAATCGCACATCATCTGAAAAAATATGCTCAAGTGAATTAAATTCACTGCGTATTTACGCTTGTCTCAATGAGGACCAATAAAAATGATCAGGAGAAAAAAAAATTTCTGAATTTCCTATCAGTTATCCTATTAATAGAGAGATCAAACAAGGTTTATGGAAAGCTCTTACCGTTCACCGATGCGGGTTTATTGAGTCCACTGGTCGTTTCACCAGAACTTTCCTGTAAGAATCCGACACAAAGACATGAAAAAAAAGAAAAAGACCCCCTAGTTTATCTTCTATTAAGGCAAAGGTGTACACCCCCTAGGAGACATGAACAAAACTGCCTTAAAAAAAGAAGTTTCTGCTCGAGCGGCCATCAGAGCGGATCAACATTCAACCAAGGGTTTTACACATCACTTTGCTGCCTAAAATCCCTGCTACATTAATCTCAGATGACGTAGAAATAGGCTTCCTGCGGGGATTAAGGTCGGCAACCTGGAGCTGTCATCCCAGGCTGCCAGACCCCCACCCTGGTCACATAATCGTCGGCATTTAGCGAATGCCGGCGATCATATAAAAGTCAGTAAAAAGTTTTTAAAAAGTTTAAAACTCAGCTGCCTTGATGGATTGGATCCATCAGAGCAGCTGAAAGTACTCACCCTCCTCCTCCGTGATGTACCGCAGTGTCCTGGCCTCCCAAGTCCCGACGACGCCTTCTGCGCATGCGTGCCGGATGTCATACGTGGGGCCTGTGCACAGAAGGGCACGCAGCCTGGGAAATTTAAAATCTCTCTGGCTCCCATGTGTAGCCGAGAGCACAGAGATGTCACCAGGAGCCGCTGTATGCAGTTCCCGATCACATGATCGCTGCTATCCAATGGATAACAGAGCTCATTTAAAGTGGAAAAAAGTTAAAAAGAAGTTAAAAAAAATAAATAAAAAAGTTTAAGTTTTATCTCCCCTCACGGATCATATTTCTGAGGGGAGATGAAATTAAGTACCTAAGGCTAACGAATTTATCCGTGAACCTCACCACGGCGTCTGCGCATGCGCCCGCCACCAAAATGGCGGACGCATGTGCAAAAGCCGCAGATTGCCAGGGTAACTTAAAATCTCCCTGCTCCTGCTACCAAACATAGCCGAGAGTCTGGAGATTTCATGGGGGCCCACAGTACGCGGTCCCTGGTCACGTGACTGCCATTTTCCAATAGAAAACGTCGATCGTGTAAAAGTAAAAAAAGTTAACGTTTCACCTCCAATCATGAATCCGATCCGTGAGGGAAGGTGAAATTACTTACCTAAGGCCTCCGGCGATGTCCTCCGATGGGATTTTTGTCCGCAGACCTTTCCCCAACTTTGGCGCATGTGCCCATCAGCAAAATGGCAGACACAAGCGCAGAAGCTGGAGAGGGCCCGGGAAATTTAAAGCCTCCTTGCTCCTGGCTACTAACGGTAGCCAAGAGCCTGGAGCAGTGACTAAGGGCCGCAGTGAGTGGTCCCCAGTCACGTGATCGCCGTTATCCAATGGATAATGGCGATTACGTAAAAGTTAAAATACAGTTGAAATTTGATGCACCTATCGGTTTGAGCGCCGCTGTGCATAAGGACATAATATTAGGGCCATAACGGGTATGTTTCTGAACACGTGACAAACGGGGGGATCCATTTTGGGCTAAAAGTCTTCATTCAGAGGTATGCTGTACAAAAAAAAAATCGTTTTTAGAATGACACAATTGCCCAAAAAATTTTAATCGTATTTTTTTCCTTCTGCTTTGCTCAGATTCATTCAAAAACTGTGGAGTAAAGATACGCAGTACACCCCTAGATGAATGCATTAAGGGGTCTAATTTTCAAAATGGGGTCATTTGTGGGGGTTCTCCTTCGTTTTGGCTGCTCAAGGGCTCTACAAGTGGGCAATTGGGGCCTAAAACAGCTCCAAGCAAAATGTCTGTTCTGAAAGCCACTGCCTGCTCCTTTCGGTTTGGGCCCCGTTGTGCATACAGACATAATATTAGGGCCACAATGGTTATGTTTCTGAACACGGGTCAAACAGGGGGATCCATTTTGGGGTACAAGTCTTCATTCATATGTATGGTGTACAAAAAAAACGGTTTAAAAAATGACATAATTGCCAGAAGAATGAAAATCGTATTTTTTTTCCTTCTGCTTTGCTTAGATTCATTCAAAATTTTGGTATCAAAATGCACACTACACCCCTAGATGAATTCGGTAAGGGGTGTAGTTTTCAAAATGGGGTAATTTGTGGGGGTTTTCCTTCGTTTGGCCGCTCAAGGGGTCTACAAGTGGGCAGTGGGGCCTAAAACCCTCTCTAGCAAAATGTCTGTTCTGAAAGCCACCGGCTGCTCCTTTCGGTTTGGGCCCCGTTGTGCATACGGACAGAAGATTAGGGCCACAATGGGGATGCCCCTTAACACAGGACGCAAATTTGGGAGCAAATTCTCATTTTTATGTGCACCATAGAAAAAATAAACCTTCTTTGAAATGACATATTTGCAAAAATATGATTTTTTTTTCCTCCTCTAAATTACATTCATTCCTGAAAAAAACTGCAGGCTAAAAATACTCCTGACCCCCCTCAGTGAATACATTAGGTGGTGTAGTTTTTAAAATGGGGTCATTTGTGAGGTATCTATCATTCTGACACCTATGAGCCTTTGCAGTCTTGGCTTGGTGTAGAAAAAGAAAATGTTCCTCAAAATGTTAAAAAGCAATGTTAAATTTGTACGTCTGCTAAATGGTTAAAAAAACCTGAAGTTTTTCAAATCTGCGCCCAGAATAAAGTAAACAGATGGAAATATATATTATCAAACATTTGTACAGTATGTTTGCACATATTTGAGATATTGCAGTTGCAATTGTGAAAAAATAATATTTTTTCCCAAACTTTCCCAATTTTGGCACTTTTAATAAATATACACAAATTCTATCGGCCTATTTTTACAACCTGAATAAAGTACAATATGTGGCGAAAATCGTTTGATCACTTATACAATGCATTGCAGAACTTCAGTATTGCAGTGTATTTTATTTCTACAGATACCTGTCACATGCCACAGGTAAGTCTCAAAAAGATATCTTTAGCAGCCGTGGGGGCCATCACAAGGCCCCGGGTTGCAATGACACTTGAAAGACACCTTGCGATTCGATTGCTGGGTGAAGGTTCGCCACTTCCGAACACCAAATTCACAGCAGCATATAAAGGTTAACAGCTGCAATTAGAATTCAGTACGATCATGGCTGTTGCGACTAAGTGTCCGCTGTCAAAGGTAGCCAACAATGGTCTTGCATGGAATGGGCTCTACAAATCCCGTGCACATCTATATACTACACTGCTGCTAGAGAAGATTAGTAGAAAGCTCCATTACATCAGTCTGTAGAGAATTTACAAAAATCTCAGTGTTATCTACCTGATGATCCGGTGGGACATGTTCCTCTTCCTCTGGACAATCCTGGGAATATAGAGGACTGGGACATCTCTCTGGGGGATTTCTCTCGCTGGATCCATCTATAGGAAATAACCAGAGAGACTGAATACATTATATATCTGATGATCAGATGATGGCGAGACTAGCCGACCCTCAAAACTGTACTCTATAATAATAGAATCATAGAATGGTAGAGTTGGAAGGGACCTCCAGGGTCATCGGGTCCGACCCCCTGCTCAGTGCAGGATCACTAAATCATCCCAGACAGATGTCTGTCCAGCCTTTGTTTGAGCACTTACATTGAAGGAGAACTCACCACCTCCTGTGGTAACCTGTTCCACTCATTCATCACCCTCACCGTCAGAAAGTTTTTTCTAATATGTAATTTGTGTCTCCTCCCTTTCAGTTTCATCCCATTGCTTCTAGTCTTTCCTTGTACAAATGAGAATAGGGCTGATCCCTCTGCACTGTGACAGCCCTTCACATATTTGTATACCGCTATTAAGTCTCCTCTCAGCCTTCTTAGTTGCAAGCTAAACATTCACACATCCTTTAACCGTTCCTCACAGGGCATGATTTGCAGACCGCTTACCATCTTGGTAACTTTTTTCTGAACTTGCTCCAGTTTGTCTATATCTTTTTTTAAGTGGGGTGCCCAGAACGGGATACAGTATTCCAGATGAGATCTGACTAAAGAAGAGTAGAGGGGGATAATGACCTCACGTGATCTAGACTCTATGCTTCTCTTAATACATCCCAGAATTGTGTTTGCCTTTTTAGCTGCTGCATCACATTGTTGACTCATGTTCAGTCTATGATCTATTAGTTTACCCAAGTCTTTCTCACATGTGCTGCTTAGAGCAATTCCTCCTATTCTATATGTGCTTTTCTCATTTTTCTTGCCTAGATGTAGGACTTTGCATTTCTCCTTGTTAAATACCATTCTGTTAGTCGCTGCCCACTGTGCAAGCTTTTCTAGATCTTTTTTAATATTCTCTCTCTTCACTAGTGTTAGCTATCCCTCCTGGCTTTGTGTCGTCAGCAAATTTGATCAGTTTCCCATCAATTCTCTTCTCCAGATCATTTATAAAAATGTTGAACAACACTGGGCCTAGGACAGAGTCTTGTGGTACCCCACTTGATACATTCTTCCACTTGGATGTGCAGCCATTTATGACCACTCTTTGAGTACGATCACGCAGCCAGTTCTGAATCCACCTAACAGTTGCCTTGTCAATCCCATATTTGGTCATTTTTCAATAAGTATGATATGAGATACTTTGTCAAATGCTTTACTAAGGTCAAGATAAACTATATCCACTGCATTTCCCTGATCAACCCAGTCAGTGATTCTGTCATAGAAGGAAATTGGATTCTTCTGGCATGACTTGTTTGTTACAAACCCATGCTGGCTCTGGTTAATTACTCAGTTTTTATCCAAGTACTTGCATAAATGCTGTTTAATAATTTGTTCAAAGATCTTTCCCGGTATAGAAGTCAGGCTCACAGGCCTGTAGTTTCCTGGATCCACCTTCTTCCCTTTTTCGAAGATAGGGACATTTGCCCTTTTCCAATCTTCTGGGACTTCTCCTGTTCTCCAGGAATTTTCAAAAATTATGGCGAGTGGTTCAGCAATTACCTCTGCTGCTTCCTTTAGTATCCTAGGATGTAATTCATCTGGTCCTTGGGACTTGAATTCATTTAAGTTAGCTATGTGTTCCCTCGCCATCTCTCTGCTTATAGATAGCCTGCATTCTTTTATTCCCTCAATAGCGCAGGGAAGATCAGTTGATGTTCCATCTACTTTCTGAGAGAAAACAGATACAAAATAGGAATTTAAAAGTTCATCCTTCTCAACATTCTTAACCAATTCACCATTTTCATCTTGTAAGCATCCAATATATAGCATCTTTGACTTTTCTTTTGACATGCCCCAAAACCCTTTTTTATTGCTTTTGGCCTGTGTTGCAAGCCTCAATTCATTATTAGCTTTAGCTTTTCTGACACTTGCCCTACAGTTTCTGCAGACCGCATTATATTCTTCTTTAGATATTCCCCCTCTCTCCATTTGATAAATATATTTTTTGTTGTTTTTAACATGTGTGCAAGTTCTGTGTTCATCCACCCTGGTTTCTTTAAATGCTTCCCATTCTTCCTTCTTTTAGGGATTGTTAACGATTGTGCTTTGAGAATCTCATTTCGCATTATTTCCCAACCTCCTTGGACATTTCTGTCCTTCAGAACATCCGGCCATTGGATTCTTCCTATCCTCTTTCTGAGTTCATTAAAATCTGCCTTTCTGAAATCCAACCTTGAAGTCTGAGTTTTTTCAGGTCTTCCTCCCCCTTTTATCCAAAATTCAAGGATAGCATGATCACTGCCTCCTAAGGACCTAGGCACTCTTACTTTCTCAACCATTCCCTCCCTGTTGGTAAGAATTAGGTCCAAGATAGCAGATCCCTTTGTTTTCTCTTCGACCTTTTGGAAGATAAAGTTGTCAGCGAGAGCGGATAAGAATTTGTTGGATCCAATACTTTTACCTGAAAGAGATTCCTAACAAATGTCTGGATAGTTAAAATCTCCCATGATCACTATGTTGTGCTTTTTGGAGAACTTGGCCATCTGATGTAGAAAGAGTTCCTCCATATCTTCTACTTGTCCAGGTGGCCTATAGTAAATGCCTACAATGGTGTCCTTTCTGTTGTTCTCTCCTTGTATACCTACTCAAATAGTTTCTACAGAACTCCCATGCTCTGAAGCTTCAATCTGTGGAGATGAATGTTTTCCTAACATACAACGCAATACCTCTGCCCCTTTTTTTTGGTCTGTTTCTTATAAATAAGTTGTATCCTTCAATAAAGAAAGATCTCCTCTTACCCGGTGATGTGAGGGGCTGCTGATCCTCTATCATGACATCCTTGTACAGATCCTGATGTCCTAAATATTCACACTTCTCAATCTTGATGTCTGGACAATACTGGGAATATAGCGGACTGGGACATCTTTCTGGGGGATTTCTCTGACTGGATCCAACTAGGAGAAATAACCAGAAATTGAATACATTATATATCTGATGATCAGATGATGGCGAGACTAGTCGACTATCAAAATTGTCCCCTACAATCAATGAAGGTCTCCTCTTACCCGGTGATGTGAGGGGCTGCTGATCCTCCATCATGATGTCCTTGTACAGATCTTGATGTCCTAAATATTCGCACGTCTCAATCTTGATGTCTGGACAATCCTGGGAATATAGAGGACTGGGACATCTCTCTGGGGGATTTCTCTGACTGGATCCATCTATAGGAAATAACCACAAAAGACTGAATATCTTATGATCAGATGATGGTGAGACTAGCCAACCGTCAAAACTCCCCTACAATAAAGGAAGGTCTCCTCTTACCCGGTGATGTGAGGGGCTGCTGATCCTCTATCATGACGTCCTTGTACAGATCCTTGTGTCCTTCTAAATACTCCCACTCCTCCATGGAGAAATAGACAGTGATGTCCTGACACCTTATAGGAACCTGACACACAATATACCGTCATCCTCCAGACTCCTCCCTTGGCTGTATTATATAATGTCCCCCATTCCCAACAGCGCTCACCTCTCCGGTCAGCAGCTCAGTGATCCTGTGGGTAAGTTCTAGGATCTTCTGCTCATGTATCAGTGAATGAGGTGAAGGCTCGGTGATGGGGCTCTGGGTCTGGCTCCGTCCCCTTGACACACGAGGTGTCACACACTCACCAGATGATTTCTTCACCACTGTGTAATCCTGTGTATGGTGAGACACTGATCACTACATGGAGGCTAAGAATCCTTCACCTTTCCTGTCATTCCCATGTTTATTACTAGAGATATGAGTGACATCATGTGAACCTCTCACCTCCCCAGTTATCCAGTAGATGATCTCCAGGGTGAGGTCTAATATCCGGGCAGCCATGTGGTCTCTGTCCTTCTCCATCCTTGGTGGGTTCTTGATGGAAAGGACCATCGTCTTTATCTGTGAGAGTCCTGATCCTAAGGAACCTGAGGGAGACAAGAACATCTTCCATGAAGGGTCCCACTACTAGGGGATTATAGAGAATTAGTGACAGAGTACAGATGATTTATATATCAGATTACTGATTATATTATTATATATTAGTCACCCTCTTGTTACATAGTGAGTACCGTGTCAAACAGGATATACTATAGTGCTTCTAGGACACTATAAATCTCCCCTCCTTACCCTGACCTAATGCCGTGATCCTCCAAGACATCAGCAGTTGTTTTCTATACCGATCTGCCCTGCAGGAAGTCCCTTTCCACTATTTATCTCCACCTTACCTCTATCCATATTAGAAGACGGCGCTCTGGTAGTTCATGTTCTTTAGTATTAAAAAATATTGGAATAAGTTCATCGCTGGTAATGACAGAAAGGTGTGAGAACATACAGAACATTGCAGCTATCTGTATATGGGCGGTGCAGCCAATATATACAACTAGCTGATATACCCGTCTTCGCCCGAGTTAACTTGGTGCAGGTGTTTACGTGTTGTTCGCATGGAAAATTTTATGAAGTCATGGTTACTTCAGAGGAATCGAGAAATAATAATAATAAACTTTATTTGTATAGCGCCAACATATTCCGCAGCGCTTACATAGACAGGGGGATACAGAAAGACAAAAGTACAAAAATTACAGAATCGCGGTTACATAGTAATCAGTTGATGGAAACAATAGGGGTGAGGGCCCTGCTCCAACGAGCTTACATACTACAAGTAATGGGGGGATACAGAAGGTAAAGGGCTGGAGATGTGCCCGGTATGGCGAGGTGGAGAGTGAGGGATGTTATACACATAGACAATGGTCAGATATTTAGCTGTATGATGGCAGAAATGATGTGACTGCAGGGGGTAGTGGATGGTGGCTAGCAGGGGTTGCAGTCTGTTGGACAGGAAGCATGTTATTAGGCAGCGTACAAAGGGGGATATGGTATGCCTCCTTGAAGAGGTGCGTTTTTAGAGCACGACTAAAGTTTTGTGAGTCCTGGATTGCCCGGATAGCTTTTGGTAATAAAATATGTATACAAATAGGAGCGTTTGATTATCTTCAGACTGCATGTACCGATGTCCCTCTGCAGAATGTGCCATGCCTCCTACTCTGTTCGCCTAAAAAATGCTCGTGCCAAATTTCCCGCTTGAACAAGACCGGGAAGTAAAATTACATAGGGGTGCACTTACTTTTGCAATTAGCATTAAATAATTGAGTTGTGACCCCCTTACTTTTCCTACTTAGGACCTAAAGGATGCTTGTGCCAAATTTCATGCTTGTATAACACCGGGAAGTTTGAGAATTAGTGGCATGTCAATTAGTGAGTGAGTCAGTCAGTGAGGGCTTTCACCTGTATAATATGTTTTCCCGTAAATAAGACATCCCCTGAAAATAAGACCTAGTGGAGGTTTTGCGGTAGTGCTAAATATAAGCCTATACACCCCCAAAAAGTAAGACCTAGCTCTGTCCCTGCTGTGCGAGTCTGCTGTGATGAGCTCCCCCTGGTGGCCGGAAGCTGCAATACTGTCCCTGCTGTACAAGTGGTCCAGGAACTGCTGTGGGTGATACAGTCTCCAGACAGTGTGTGGGAGTCAGGTACTTTACAGCCCTTATGGCCCCCTGTCCACGGCAGTTTATTCTCCAGCGGTAAACCGCCGGCGAATCTCATCGGCTGACGCTTCCCATAGCATTGCTATGGAAAGCGCCGGCACCTGCTGTGAATCACCCCGATTCTCTGTGGTCAGCCTATCTATTAGATAGGGCTGACAGGCGGAGATTCGCCGGCGGCTTCTGCTCCAGTGGCGGGGGATACCGCATCGCCCGTGGACAGACGGCCTTTTTTGTGGCCCTGTGTGTGAGTCAGGCAAGACAGGAAGTACTCATGTAAGGACAGTGAGAGATTTGGGCCAATGATTCTGAAAGAAATGGAGTCACAAGAAATTCACCAGGAAGTTCCGGGTTTGGATTGTTAAGATGTTCCAGAAGATGATGACATGACTGTCAGTGAATAAATCTTGCTTTGTGTTCATAAATATCAGGATCGGTAAATGTACCAAACATTGTTGTACATGGAAATAATGGGAGTAACAAGAAATGCTTGATGGGGTCACAGTTTGTCTGGTTCTGCTGGTTTGTGATGACAACTACTGTACGGTATATAAGAAATGTGTGGTTTTTTTGTTCAACAATAATTGTAAATTCTTCTTCATGGAAAAATTTGACATCCCCTGAAAATAAGACCTAGCGCATCTTTGGGAGCAAAAATAAATATAAGACACGGTCTTATTTTGGGGGAAACAGGGTATGTATAGATATACACAATATTAGTCCGGTAAAGTGTAAGGGGGCCCGAAAAGAACTGACAGCACATAACCCCCTTCTAATAAATTACTGTATATACTCGAGTATAAGCCGAGCCAATAAGTCTTACCACAAGAAACTGGTAAAACTTATTGACTCGAGTGTAAGCTTAGCTAGACTCGAGTATATACTAGGTAAAGAAAAAATGCAATACTCACCTCCCAGCCGCCATCCGTGTCCCTGGCGCAATGGTCTCCCATGCTTGAGAATTCTCCCCGCTGTCATCTCCCTGCCGGGTTTGAATTCCCCCGCCGTCAGCGCTGTGTAAGTAAGCGCTGTGATTGGATCGAGCGCCAGCCAATCACAGCCGCCGCTTGGTAAACCAATCACAGCCATTCAGTGATGTCATTTATTGAATGGCTGTGAATGATCTAGCGCCGGCTGTGATCCAATCATCTACACAGCGCTGACGGCGGGGGAATTTAAAGCTGGGGAGACCATCGCGCCGGGGACACAGACGCCGGCTGGGAGGGGAGTATTGCGGGTTTTTTGCTGTTGTTTTTTTACCTTGCTCGAGTATAGGCCGAGGGGGGCTTTAGCATTAAAAAATGTGCAGAAAAACTCGGCTTATACTCGAGTATATATGGTATATCCCAGAACTGTAACCACCAGTGAAGTAACCGGCACCCAACATCACGTGTTCTACTGAACTAGATTGTAAAACCAAAGACGTCTGGCACGGTGTTGGCAGTAGAGCCAAGTGAGATTGTTCTCAGTTAGAGAAACCATGGCATGTGGATGTGATACCCTCTTAATGGCTAGCAAAGATACATGATGTAATAGCGAGCTTTCCAACCGACTTGAGGGTCTTCTAAATGGAATAGATCCAAAGAGGCATGTATACTAGAGATGAGCGAGCATGCTCGTTTAGAGGAATTACTCGATCGAGAATCGTTTTTTTCGAGTAACTGCCTACTCGAGCGAAAAGATTCGGGGGGGCGCCAGGGGTGAGCAGGGGGTTGTGGTGGGGAGTGAGGGGGGAAAGAGAGAGAGAGAGAGAGCTCCCCCCTGTTCTCCCCGCTCCACCCCGCCGCCCCCCGAATCTTTTCGCCCGAGTAGGCAGTTACTCGAAAAAAGCGATGCTCGATCGAGTAATTGTACTAAACGAGTACGTTTGCTCATCTCTAATGTATACATACATGCATATATATATATATATATATATATATATATATATATATATATATATACACACACACACACAAATAAGGGAGATGGAACAATGCCTCTGCAGCACCACCTATTGGAGGGCAGCATTCCTGCAAGTCAATGTTAGACTCTTTATACAAACCTTGTAACAGTTGCCAGTCATTGTTCCAAGGCTTGTATAAAGAGTCCAACACCGACTTGCAGGAATGCTGCCCTCCAATAGATGGCGCTGCAGAGGTATTGTACCATCTCCCTCATTTGCATATTACCCGGAGGAGCATAAATGGCCTTATAAGTCTCCTCACTCACCTTCCAGCTGCTCTCCATAAGGATAAAAGGTAGCGTTCCTGACCAATATATACACATATACATACAAGGCACAGACATGATGTGATTAATTTGCACTTCATACCAGAACAGGATGCGTAGAGGAGTGAATCCTTCATTAGACCGCTGATGGGGGATATGAAAGGTTTAGGGTCTGTGAATCTGTGTGCCTGTTCATATGTATGTATAAACGCACGTTTCTTCTGATCTACTCTATAAGGGCTCCTACCCGCCGGCGTCTTTTTAGCGCTGTGATATCGCTGCATTTTTTTAATGCCGATGTCAATGGGACTTTCTAATGTTAAAACCGCATCGCACAAAAATCGCAAGTTTGTCCTTTGCAATTTTTACGCGATTTTAACATTAGAACGTGTGTTTTCGTTAGCCATTAAAAGGTATCCTATCTAAGATGACTTGGTTTCTCGTACTGTTATATCGTGTTACGCCGCGCTGTCTGATGTCGCACTCGATGTATGGGAATGTATGGGAGGACCAGCATGCACTTTAAGCCGCCTGCAGACGGGCGGGTTGGATCCGGCAGCGAGAATTCTCGCCGCGGGACCCGACCCGAGCGCCTGCAGGGACCAGCGTGTACTCACCAGCCAGCGGCGAGTGACGTTTCGCAGAAATGGAGCATGCTGTGATTTGTTAACGCAATCCTATGCAGGCTTCCAGCAGCGGAAATCCCGCGGGAAATCCCACAGCGGAATTTCCGCTCGTGCGCAGGCGGCCTTACTCCAGCCAGTGAATTCTACATGTAAATTACTGAATTAATGCGCACTGTCCCTTTAAGGCGGTAACACTGTGCATCGGCGGGCTGAGGGCAGTATAGCTGCAGGTCTGTACTATCACATACACGGACGCCATGTGCGGGCACCAATCACCGCCCCACCGATATCATCACCATTATAGGGTTAATCCCACCACAGAGTAATGGGCCATCACTAGGATATGTCATCCCTGTGTGGTAGGTTGGGGTCTGACTATCAGGACCTGAGCAGAACTCACTACTAGACCCCCTATTGTGTGAGCAGGAGGAGCAGCACTCTATATGGCTGCTGCTGCCCCCTGCTGGCGGGACTGGTGTATAACCACTATAATCCACAGAGAACCTGAAACTCACTGATTTAGGGCTCATTCACACAACCGTCCCGCAGGCCTATATTTATATTCCACAACACTTCTGCTCAATTCACTCCAAACAACCAATCACTGTGAATCAACTAACCTAAACAACCAATCACTGTTGATCAGCCAACCCAAACAACCAATCACTGTGAATCAGCCAAACCCAAGCAACCAATCAGGCTGTGAATCAAGGAGAAGTGTTGTGGAATATAGGTATATGCGCCACGTAGCGGTCTACCGTATCTCCCTTGTATATACGGGAGAGAAGGCGTGAATGTCAGTGACTGCAGGACCTTTGATGAGATCACATGATACGAAGTGGAGCCGTCCACCTGCTTTACTCCTCCCCTCACACGTTACCATGACATCATCAAAGGTCCTATAGTGACGAGGCTCACGGATTACTGCACCGGCTTCAATGTACATCAGCGGCAGAGTGAATGAACGTGTCTGACGGCTCGTGCAGCGCACACATGTCTATTACCTGCACAGGAACTCCTCTAAGAGCACACTGGCTCCTCCCACACATGTGACTGATCACGTGCTAATGACGTCATCAAAGGTCCTTTAGCACAGAACATTTACTTCCGCCTTCCTATAACCTTTGGAGGCCCCGCCTCTTCCGCTGACGTCATACGTTGCGGTGAGGAGAGTGGAGCAGTTTCTAATGCCCCCTCCCACATTAAGCGGTTTTCTGCTCTGTGTCACTTTATGTGGTGGTACCTTTGGAATGTTTTTACGTATCCGAGTGATTGTGAGAGAATTTATTTCATGTGACAAATTATACTTTGCGTTACAGCGCTATAACGCAGCGCCACTTCGGTTTAGAGCCAATAGCTGGGCTGCGCGTGCGCTTGTAAGAACGGTCTCAGTAAACCGCGAGCGCCGGTAGCTGTTAGCGCATGTGTAATAATCCCCGTAGTGCTCAATTCTGATTGTTTTCTTTAGTGTTTACTTGTTAAAAAAAAAAAATCTGAAGTTTACAAAAAAGTTTTGCAACCTAAGCAATTGTCAAATTTAGAATGTTTCTGCCCGCAAGGAGCTGCCCCGCCGGTCACATGTCCATCCGTAAAACACATTTTAACCCCTTCCCGCATGGGGGTATGTATGAAGAGAGGTCGCGGGCGTCAGCTGTTTATTACAGCTGATACCCGCGGGCAATAGCTGCATTCGGCTGTGCGGCTGATTGCGGCTACTAACCCATTAAATGCTGCTGTCAATTCTGACCGGCATTTAAATCCCCCCAATCATGTTCGGGGGTATATTTATTTTCAGCCCCACTTCAGCACTATTCACCAATCAGGTTGCTGGATTTGCTGAATAGTGCTGAAGTGGGGCTGAAAATAAATATATGCGCCCCCCACGCGTGCAGGTGTCATGGCAGCTGGGGGCCTTCTGAAAGGCCCCAGGGCTGCCTTAGGAGACTGCCAATCAAGCCATCCCCGTGGGGTGGCTTGATAGGCTGCCTGTCAAATTGCAGTATGACGTAACGCTATAGCATTACGTCATACTGCAGGAGCGATCAAAGCATCGCTGATTGTAGTCCCCCAGGGGGGCTTAAAGAAAAGATCAATAAAGTTTTTTTAATTGTAAAAAAAAAAATAATAGACGTTAAATCACCCCCTTTTGCCATATCTATAATTAAAAAATCGAAATCATAAAATAAAAATACATATTTAGTATCCCTGCGTCCGTAAAAGTCTGCTCTATCAAAGTAGCGCAGTATTTACCCCGAATGGTGAACGTCATCCGAAAAAAAATGCCAGAAATGCACTTTTTCAGTCACCCTGCCCCCCAGAAAAAACGCAATAAAAAGCGATCAAAAAGTTGTATGTATTCCGAATAAGTACTAACGGAAACTACAGGACATCCCGCAAAAATGAGCCCTTGCTCAACTACGTCGCCGGAAAAATAAAAAAGTTGTTGCGCGCACAAAATAAGCGCAAAGCATAATTGAAAAAAATTAAATGTCTTTGGAAAAAAAAGAGTAGTACAGTAAAAAAAAAAACTATACAAGTTTGGTATCGTAGTAATCGTACCGACCCATAGAATAAAGTTATCATGTCGTTTTTGTTGCAGTTTGTGCGCCGTAGAAACAAGACACACCAAAAGATGGCGGAATGTTGTTTTTTTTCCATTTTACTCCACTTAGAATTTTTTTAAAGTTTTTCAGTACATTATGTGGTACGTTAAATAGCACCATTGAAAACTACAACTCAAAAACAAGCCCTCATACAGCGACGTTGATGGATAAATAAAGGAGTTACAATTTTTTTAAAAGGGGGGGGAGGAAAAAACGAAAATGGGGAAAAAAAGGATCCGGGTCACTAAGGGGTTAAAGAAAACAAAAAACGAATGAAAAAAACACTTCACGGATCCGTAGGCTTAAATGTAGGCAAACTGTATCTGTTTAACCTGTCGTGCGAATCTGTATGTTTCTTTTTGTGAACAACATAGAAAAGTGCTTTTTTAAAAATTTTAACACTACTGTCAATGAAAAGCACATGGAAATATGGCGATACATCTTATGGTTAACGTATACGTTTTTTAGTGATTGGGGGGAAAAAAGTGTTGAACTACAAAACTATGTGAAAAATGTGTATTGTACATACGATTGTAAAAACATAGGTTTAAAATGAATGTGTTTTACACGTGTTCTGCCATAGACTTACATAGGAGAGTGCGCCTCAGGACTCTGAAAAGAGTCAGATTTTCACCCGACGCACGGGTTTAGCAGGCGGGACCCCGCAGGATCCAGGTAGTATGAAAAATACATCACTCCGCACCCTGATGCCTGCCCTCACAGTTGATCCGCCCCTGATCACACGATGGTGACGTCATCACAGGTCCTTCCTCCCTGTGCAGATACTAACGACCACCTGTCCGTGAATGAGTTCCATAAGCAAAAGTAAAGAACTTAGAATCAGCCCATTGTCTGGATGGTAGACTAAAGCAAGTTTACCAAGAAACCCGTTGAAGTGTAAATTCTAAATATGCAACTCCGATAACCTAGGTGCGCCGTCACCTGGTCCGCACTCTACATATCGGAGTTTTCAGTGGATAAGTGCCTGAGCACCTATCACTGTGAGCTTCTTAGATGTCCAATATGGACTGATACTGAATGGGGGATACATAGGAAGCGGCCTGTGGTCTTGGCCACCACCCAGTAATAACCAATCATATAGACTGGGTCCCCATGGACAACATCTAGGGCACATGCCCTGACACACCATTTTCTGTCTCTGTCCTATAGCAGATATCCTATACCTTGAAAAAGTGTATCCGCTAATTTCTGTTAATGGCCCCCCTTTTGTGCCCTTATTGTGGTTTGTGTTTTTAATTTAACCGAATAAAGTGTAAATGTTTTCATCTTGGTCGACTCTGTGAAGGGCTTCAACTAGAAATAGACTACTGCCTCTGTCACCCATGATTCAAACCCAGGCCTCAGGAATGTAAAAGCACACTGTGGTTTTTTTTTTTTGTGATGTTTTTCATGCAGTCCCTTGGCAATATAGAGAGCTTGAGGTGGAGACATAAGGAACAACTGTGGGAGATGGCCGATAGGTCCACCATTTTGTATGTATTTTCTTTTGTCAACTGTAAAGATACTATATTTTGTCTATAATGTAATCCTCTGGGGGAAGGGAACATCGCACCCCCCCACCTCCACAAGAATTGGAGGAGCAGTGCTTTGTGTCCATAAACTGGTCAAACTGGTTCTAACTGGCAGAAACCTATCTAGGAATGTCTTTGTCTTGGACAAGCAGAGAGGAGAAACAGGATGTTCTTCTCATGAGACCAAATTCAAGAATGAACTGAGCATGCTCACCGAAGTTCCTCCCAGATGGATGACATCACAAACTACCTCACAAATACCTCCCTCTGAGAATGACCTATCAGCTCACTAAATAATGTAACTGTATCCTAAATTACCTAACTTCCCGTGTTGAAACTTATTTAAACTTTACGCGCGTTAATAAAGACAGACGCTTTTTGGGACACATGATGGTCAGACGTGTGGTCTTTGTAAGGCTCTCCAGGCCTGCACATTATTTCTATCTAATTTGGCACACACAGTATATCGAATAGCGAAATTTGCGCCAAAACACAACCACCCTCTAAGGAAAGAGACTATTTTGGAAACTAGCACCCTCAGAGAATTTATCATCCAGGGGTGTAGGGAGCATTTTGATCCCATAGATGTTCCCCAGAATTAAATGCACAGCAGATTTCAGTGTTTCACTATTCTAGTCCTCAAAGCACCCCAACAGGTCATGTTTTCAGGATATCCGATAGTAAGAACACCTGTGGCGAGGCACTGAAAATTACAGCACCTGAGGAAATGTCAGAAAACACGACCTTTTGGGGTGCCTTGTGGACTGCAGTTTGCACTAATTCCAATCACAATCTCCAAAGATTCTTATCCAGCCCAATAGTTGTTGTCAGCGGCTCCTACACACCGCTTCTCACATGTTCAGAATATGTATACACTAGAGATGAGCGAGCCTGCTCGGTAAGGCAGTTACTCGAGCGAGCATCGCTCTTTTCGAGTAACTGCTCAGTGATCCGAGCAGGCTCAGGTGGGCTGGCGGGGGGTAGCGGGATGAAGAGAGAGAGATCTCTCTCACTCTTCCTCCAGCCCTCCGCAGCCCACCCGAGCCTGCTCGGATCACTAAGCAGTTACTCGAAAAGAGTGATGATCGCTCGAGTAACTGCCTTACCGAGTAGGCTCGCTCATCACTGGTTTACACTATACATGTAGTTTGCATACCTTCCATTTCTATGCCCACTTTGTGCTATCAGAGACGCACAGCCCATAATTTGTTAAGCAATAATTGGGTTCTCCTGGATAAGTCGCATATGTGGATGTATGCTGTCGTCTGAGTACGTGCCACGGTTTAGAAGGGTAAGAGTGTTGTTTGGCTTTTGGAGAACGCATTTTGTTGGATTACTTTTGGGTGCCATGCCATTTTTTTCAGAGCCACTGAACTACCAGTAAAGTGAAAACCTCTAAGAAGTGACCCTGCTTTGGAAACTACACTCATTGGGGCATCCCCATTTAGGGATATATTGAGAGAGTAGTTTTGTTTGGAGTTTTATTGGCACGTCATTTTATAAAGTATATGCAAGCTGTGTGGAGTACATCAGGGTATAATAGGGTAGATATAGTTAAAATTAATCATTTGTAAAACGTGAAAGAAACCTTTATGCTGTTTTTTCAGGGTGGGTTTTACAGTGGTAAATGATGTCCTTTCATATATTCCCACTCAAAGAAAACTGCTCTGGTTCTGAAAAATGAACACCTCCCATATAAGTATGGTTATCCAAAATGCAATCTGGCTTTGGGTTTAGTGTAGTGACACATCGTACATGAACGGGGTATGGCCATTAGTTGTGGTTAATATAAGAACTTCTTTCTTGCTCTTATACCTGACCAACAATTATTATTTATTGGATAGTGTCCTGCTGAGTGTTTACCCATTTAGTGTTTTTGGGAGGCACTTAGAGTAGAATGCTGGTATAGAAGTTATCCACGTCGAGGCGGTAACACTGGTCCACCAGTGGGTGGACCAAGTTCCATTATATATTTTTGCACTATCTCATAGGATTTGGGGTGGGCAATCTGGAGGTTCAATCTGGACAAGGAAAATGTGTTACCCTATAGATAAAGGCTTCTCATTACAAAATGTCAACAGACGGAATGAAATCCAATATATAAATTTCTTTGTTAAAAATGCGCGGTTCAGTTCAGTAGGCTCCTTTTTTCAATCACAGGCTTTTCACAAACTGATAACCAGCAGAGGATGTACTTCTATGAATAGTAAAAAAAAATGCACCCATAGCGGTAAACATATATCGTCTTATAAAACAATTAACCAATAGCTGTATCCACGTATACTCGCATGTTAATGTATAATAATATCCTTAACTTTCATTGCCCATTGTGGTGCCTGCAGTTTGCAAATAAACTTGAGATTCAAACAGAAAATAACTGTGGGTTAGAAAAAATACATAGTAACATAATTTGAGAGCAATAGATATGTATCAATTTTCTATCTTGCATCCATTTTACATACTTCAGTCTGTTATATCATAAACTTTGTGGTTTTCCATAACAAAGTGTTCCAGACAATATGTCTTAGCCTTGCCGAAGTGGTACAAGAAATCCAGACTGGCAACCTTCACGTCATCAGCACCAGTTTCCCAAGAATACGTTCTGTTTTACTTAACACTGTATATTAGATGCAGCACTAACAAAGACAGACTACTTTCTATCACATTCAGAATTGTGTGTAATTTGTAAGCTTGCTCAAGCATTAACTCTTTGAATTTGGCCACCTGAAAACATACCAATTAGCGAATATTGCGGTAACAAATTTGGCAACCAAACTTACTGTACTGTTACCTTAGGCTCTGAGGTAGATGAACAGTTCATTACAAGCTTTTGTCTTCTTGGGAAAAGCTAACAAGTCCACGTTCCCTGCAGATATAGCCCAGCTTGCTCAGATCCCACAGGCACTATGGGCAACTAGCAAGGCCTACCTGTCTTGGTCAAGCTGAAAGGAGCAGCTATGTTTCTTTACAGGCCTCAGTATCCCCTGAGCCCTGCACAAGAGGCAGCCATTGAAGTAACAATTCATGTCTTACTAAGGCCAGGGCCATAAAAATAAACCACTTCTTGTAATACTCCACTGAATGCAGTGAAAAAGAAAGGAGAAAGCATGTTAAAGATGAACCAATTGCTAACTCAGATTTTGAGTTCTTCATAGATTGTTCCAGATATCATGAAAATAAACAAGCAGAACAGGCTATGCAGTGATAACCAATATTTTTGCTCAGGAGGCCGGATGGGATGGTGCTCACTGTAATGTTTAGACTGTCTGAAGGTAAGGCTGTTAGTTTCTGCACCAACTTGATGTACACTTTTGGAATTGCAATCAATTTTGTACCCTTGTGGCACAGTGGAAATTGTGTTGGATCATTGGGTTAACCAATACAGAACGCAGAAGCAGTGTTTTTGTTGTACAAGGCTTTAGCTCTTCCCAAACAGGTCCAGGCTCACACCAAGAAAGTAACTCCGGGTTACTCCCGAAATAGGTGTGGATATCTCTCTGTTGCTTAAATTGCAGGAACATACCTCAAGGGGGGAAAAGGAAGAGTGTCAAAACAGGGGAGTGAATAGAACACGGGCAGGGTCTGAAGAAAGGAGCATGCTCCACTCCATGAGGTCACACCTGAGCCATGATCTAACCCATAGATCTGTGGTATAGTGTCTTTTGCTTGGTTTGCCCTAGGGTTCAACATTACTGTGACCCAGTTTGTACAGGGCTTCATGATATCTGCTCATCACAACCCAGGCCAATTGGTCAAAGTACCTCTTCCCTGTTACTTGAAGGCCAGACTATCTGTTTCAATGACCTTAGGTTGACTGCATACGGCTACCAGAATTAGGTGTTTTGGAGTTTATGTTGGTTTGCACAGACCTCCTCTAATGTTAGGTAGAGGCATGGCTTGTAAAATAAAAAATGCCAAAACGACAGATAAGATGTTTTTTTGACTTTGTATATATGTAAGATGGATCAGAAGTAGAGATGAGCGAACGTGTTCTTAACGAACACTTACGCACCCAGACACCGGCTTATCCGAGGACTTCACTGTCCGCGCGTAAGTATTCGGCCGGCGCCGGGCGGCGGGGGGAGGTGCGGCGGCGCGGGCGGCAGCAGCGGGGAACAGGGGGGAGCCCTCTCTCTCTCCCTCTCCCCCCCACTCCCCGCCGCACCCCCCCGCGCTGCCACGGCGACCCCCGAACTTTTTTCGCCCGAGCACGGAATTGCTCGCAAAGTTCGGTGCTCGGGTGAAAAGGGGCGGAGCCGAACACGTTCGCTCATCTCTAATCAGAAGTCATAGAAAATAATAAAGGTACACATTTCATTAGCCCACTATTCAGTCAGAACTGTGCAAAATAATAAGACTGAATTGAACCCCTATGAAGTTTTGTTTGGTAGGGCCCCCGTAACAGGCCTATACTTTCTTCAGTCCCAGCATGAAGACCTCACTTTCCCTGTAAGTGCTTTTTATCAGAAGTTAACTGTCATTCATATACTTGTATTTTCCTCGATTCCAGATTCAGACTCGCAAGATGAGTCGCATAGTTTTGCTTTTGGGTGACTGGCTTGTTTTCAAAAGGACATATTGGAAAAAAGTTTGGAACTGAGATTTGATGGACCATACCAGATCCAGTTTATGACTGCCACTTCTGTCAAATTCGAAGAAAAAGACAACTCGATACTGGAAACCATTGGTTCTTATAGAAACGCTCTTTTCACACGAAATGCTCTAATGCGCAAAAGCAGTGCTCGTGAACGAGGCCTCATAGTGAAGTAATAGCTCTGGGAGCTTCAATAATGGGTGTCTGGGGACAAGTAATAACTAATGGCCAGGTAGTAAATGGTATAGCATGTGATAAGGCAAAGGCTCTTAACGCCGCTTCACGGGCTCCTGACTTATTACTGTTGGATGTACAAGGTACTCAGAAAGCTGTACTGTGCTACATGGCCTCCTCTGCTGAGAATGTGCTGGCCGGAGCACCAGTTGGCACATGCACAGTTGAGAGGTCGCCGCACCGTCACTATGGTGATGATGCGGCCTCCTCTGCTCAGAATGTGCCGGACAGAGCACCAGGTGGCACATGTACATTTGAGAGGTCGCCGCACCGCTGCTATGACGATAATA
Source organism: Eleutherodactylus coqui (assembly GCF_035609145.1). Classification (NCBI taxonomy): domain Eukaryota; kingdom Metazoa; phylum Chordata; class Amphibia; order Anura; family Eleutherodactylidae; genus Eleutherodactylus; species Eleutherodactylus coqui. The sequence goes on from NC_089839.1 coordinate 27,984,145, forward strand.
TGGCTCTTGTGGCCATTCTGCAATTATGATTGCAAAATGGCCACGGACAGACAACTTCCATTGACTTCAGTGTAAGACGGCCGTGCGTAGCCCACACAAAATCACAGCAAGCTGCAATTTCTCCCCCGCAAGCGAAAAATCTCAATCGATTTCCGCTTGTAGGCAGGAAATCGCGTTTGCTTATAGTATGCTATGGGCTGGATTTGCTGCAGAATCCTGTTCCGGATTTCGCAATGCAAATCTGCCTGTGTGCAGGAGGCCTTATTCAGATCCACAGGCTTAGATGATTGTAAACCTTAAATAAGCAAAAGTATATATAGTAAAATAGTTGAATAGCTAAAATGTAAATTGGATACCGTAATGCTTAAATTAAGTGTTCTCCAACTTTTTTTTTCTTTATTTCAGGTTAGAATCCAGGATGCCCCGTAACTGTAAACACTCTTCTGAAAATTTTTTGTTATGTGTGTAGTGAGGTGACTTTTTCTGCCCAGAAATGTTGAATTGCTCAAATTATAAAGACTGCATATCGCCAGTATTTCGGTATCCAGTTAGGAGATCCCTTTTATTTGAAGTTAGCATATCTATAAAACCAGAGTTAGGCCTAGTAAACATAATATGTCTCATTCATTTCCCTCAACCCAGAATTAGGGTAGCTTAATTATTTTGAGAAAAGAAAGAACTGCAAAGCGTATTCTTAGTATTTTGATTTGAGATTAGCATATCTTAAACACCAGAACTAATAAACAAAATTTAATGTCAAATTAATGTTTCTTGACCCAAAATTAGGGTAGTTTAACTATTTTGAGAAAGGAAAAAATTTCAAAGTGCATTTTTGTTGTCCAGTGTTGCCAGCCAGCTTCGGTACATGTTAATTAAGATATGTGCAAATGTTAGCCACCAATCAGTGTAGCTTCAACTGTGCTTTGCTGCAAAAAAACACTACATGTATGGGGACCCAAAAAGTTCTTTTTAAATATCATGTGGAAAGGGACAGATTTTGATTTAATTTAATGAAGGGCGGTTTCCTTCTAAGGGTGCGTTCCCATGTAACAAAAATCATTTGCGGCTGATGCTGTGCCCAGCCATGGCAGCCAATGGTAGCATGATTCTTGCCGACAAGATAGGCAAGACTGTGCAGCTATTGGCAGCTGCAGCTGGGCGGAGTCTCGGCTACGCTTTGTTACATGGCAAGACACCCTTAATGTAGAGTTTTACTGATGAGACGTGGACCACAAAATAAAAACATGGTCCGTAATACTGATCATTATCACATGATAGTTTTGTTTGCTGAATAGAAGGGAAAAGTAAAAGAGGGCAGTGGGTCCAACTCTGGCCTCATTCAATGTTCCCTATTTGGTTTTTTATGATGTCATGGTAAACTTGTTAAAAACATATAGACATTTCCAAAACGCTCACACCAACCCAAACTTTCTCTATAATGGTCTTGTAACGCAAGACTATACAAGGTATATATCAAAATGATCGAAACTAAATAACCCATTCTTATAGTTTATTTTTAACATTTGCAAATTTACACTAAGATAACTATAAATTAAAAAATCTTTTTAACTTTTTAAACACCTTACCTCTAAAGAAGCAAAACAACAAACAATACATTTCTAAAAGAAAGCTACAAAAAAAATCGCAAACAGCCCTATGAGTGAATCCCTACATAACACTACTAAACTTATTTTTGTAAGTTGGAAATGTTCAATCAGCTTCAGTCATGGCATACAAAACATAAGATGACAACAAACACTGATCCTCGTCCTTAGAGCAGAATGTTGGCTGGGTTTTACAGTCCTGCTCCTGTTTGTGCAGGCAAAGAGTTGGTAGGTACACATTTAGAGCATCATAACTCTTAGGCACAGTTCTGCTGAGAAGTTCTCCTGTGTGGGTCCTCAGATGTTCTACAAGATATGATTTCTGAGTAAAGCCTTTCCCGCATTCTGGACATGAAAATGGTTTCTCCCCTGTGTGAGTTCGCTGATGTTTAACAAGATCAGATTTCTGAATAAAACATTTCCCACATTCTGCACATGAAAACGGCTTCTCCCCTGTGTGAGTGCGCTGATGTTTAACAAGAACTGATTTCTGTCTAAAACATTTCCCACATTCTAAACATGCAAATGGCTTCTCCCCAGTATGGGTTCTCAGATGTTGAACGAGATCTGATTTCTGGCTAAAACATTTACCACATTCAGAACATAGAAATGGCTTCTCCCCTGTGTGACTTCTATGATGTTCCATCAGCTTTGATTTCTGACTAAAATGCTTCCCACATTCAGGACATGAAAATGGCTTCTCCTCTCCATGAATGCTTTGATGTCTAACAAGACCCAATTTCTGGCCAAAACATTTCCCACATTTTGAACATGAAAATGGCTTCTCTCCTGTGTGAATTCTTAAATGATCTACAAGATTTGCTTTGTGACTAAAACATTTCTCACATTCAGGACAGGAAAATGGCTTCTCCCCTGTGTGAGTTCTTTGATGCTTATCAAAGGCTGATCTGTGGGCAAAACCTTTCCCACATTCTGAACACGAAAATGGCTTCTCCCCTGTGTGAATTCTCTGATGTTCTACAAGATGTGATTTCTGGAAAAAACATTTTCTACATTCAGGACATGAATATGGTTTCTCCCCAGTGTGAGTTCGCCGATGATTAAGAAGAGCCGTTTTCTGGCTAAAACATTTCCCACATTCTGAACATGAAAATGGCTTCTCTCCTGTGTGGGTTCTCATATGTTGAAGAAGATCTGATTTTTGGCTAAAACATTTCCCACATTCATGACATAAAAATGGCTTCTCTCCAGTGTGGATTCTCTGATGTTTCATGACCTTTGATTTCTCACTAAAACACTTCCCACATTCAGGACATGAAAATGGTTTCTCCCCTGTGTGAGTTCTCTGATGATTAACAACAGCTGACTTCTGGCTAAAACATTTCCCACATTCTGGACATGAAAATGACTTTTCAACTCTGTGAATTCTTTCATGCATAAAAAGATTTGATTTCTTTTTCAAATCCATCCCACATGGAAATATTTCCTCCCATCTACAGTCAGTTCTTTTTTTACCAATCGGTGATTGATTAGATGAAGGTTTCTTGTGACTAGTGGCATCCGTGGAAAGATCTCTGCTGTGAAACTCTAAGGGTACATTAGGGGTTATTGAATTAGGCTGTGTGGTATTATCTTCTACTTTACATGGAGATACAAGATATCCATGGATGGCTGTAATCCACTCTTCATCTGGAAGAAACAAAAAATTATTTCCCCACCAAAAAATATATTTTTTTATTAAGCTTTATTCAGATAATAGCAAGAAGCAAAGAAATATAGTAAAATGGACATTTAAGACATGCACATTGCAAATGATATTATGTCAATCGATATCAAATAAAACTAAGCAGGATATACAGCATTGTTCTATCCCAGTCTTTTATATTTCATATAAAGTATATACTGTTATGCCCTCCCTTCCTGTCTGAGGTTCCCCCATGATTAAAGGAATTTCAAGGGGTATTCCCATCTCAGACTTTCATGCCATATCCAGGGAAAATCCAAGGTCTGATAGTTGCAGGTCCTAAAGTACTTGCCCCTGCGCCAGCTGAATGAGGTGGCGATGGGTTAAGAAAAGAGCCGATTGGGTACAATATGCTTTTTTTTTTTTAAACTCGTGTTCATTAGAGATGAGCGAACGTACTCGGTAAAGCACTACTCGTCCGAGTAATGTGATTTATCCGAGTATCTCCCTGCTCGTCCTGAAAGATTCGGGGAGCGCCGCGGAGCGGGGAGCTGCAGGGGAGAGCGGGGAGGAACGGAGGGGAGATCTCTCTCTCCTTCTCTCCCGCCCGCTCTCCCCTGCTCCCCGCCGCAACTCACCTGTCAGCAGCGGCGCTCCCCGAATCTTTCAGGACGAGCGGGGAGGTACTCGGATAAAGCACATTACTCGGACGAGTAGTGCTTTACCGAGTACGTTCGCTCATCTCTAGTGTTCATCTGTCTCATGCAATTTCCAAGCACCACATTCCACCAGGCAGACTTGGCTAGGAATACAAAATCTCAGGCAACGCGGGGTATCCCTGCTAGCTTAATAATCACATTGGTGTGGCAACGACGTCTGCCCTCACGTGTCTGTCCGTTTGTGTAGGCCTAGTTTATGATGTGCACCCCCTTCTCCTCGCCACATGGCGCGGCGGTAGAGCAGAGGTGCACCTGTGCATCACCAGATAAATCTTTTTGTGCTCCTTAGAGAACTCTATAAATTTTTGGAATAAAACCTATCCTATGTTCTTCCTCAGGATAGAAGCTATCCCCCTGCCAAATTTCATCAAAATCACTAAAGCAGTTTAGCCGTGAAAGTGACAGACAGAGTTACTTTCACACTTATAATATTAATATGGATATTCCTTTCCTCTGGATCTTCCATTCTGCCAAAGTTCATGAATACCACAATTCACTCACAAACTACTTCTCTCTTTGATTCCCCATCTATAGGGCTCAGGCACACGGGCGCATCGGCGCCCGTGTTACTGCAGGTAGCAGACGGCCGTACCTGAAGACGGACGTCTCTCTGCAGCGCTGGAGGAAAGAACACGTGACCGGCTTCATTGCTGGTCATGTGTTCTTATATCAGCGCTGCAGAGAGACGTCCGTCTTCTGTCAGTCACACGGGCGCATCGGCGCCGATGTACGGGTGCCGATGCGCCCGTTTAACTGAGCCCATACTTTGTATTACACTAAAAATAACTTCTCAATAAATTCACAGCCTGAGGACATTACAAGTGCCCCTTAGACTCACGCCACGCACTCCCATAGGTTCTCCAGGTTGAACCCCCAGGTCTATTACGTAATCTTGACTTTTAATCAGCATTTGCACTCCAATCTTTTCAGTGATTGTATTAATGTCTATCCATATTGTATCAGATTGTACCGGTGCCAGGCAACATGATGGAATATTATGTCACTAATGATAATGCTCAGGGGAAAGATGATTTTCTGACCTTCCTACCAGTTCTAGAGGACTTTACAGTCAAACAAGATTTTTGAAAGGTTCTTACCATTCATTAGCATCGATATGGGTTTATCCAGTTCACTCGTCATTCCATCAGACTTTTCCTGCAAGAATTCCACAAAAATACATGAAAAGACCCCTAGTTTATCTTATGTCCATCAATAAGGAGCTCTATCCATGCTCGCCCATCCTGAACTGAATAAAACTAGTTATGGTGTTTCAGGCGCCGTCTAATTCTAGGAATCGGCGCAGCCCCGGCATAAACCTTGCTATTAGAAGTGGAAAGAAAGAACGAAGACAAAAATTTCAGAAGGAAAGTAAAGGAGCAAGAAACATCGATCACAAACCAAAATGTTTTTACACAAATGCACAGAGCATAGAAAACAAACAAGGAGAATTGGAGCTCCTAACACAGGAAGCGAAAAATGATGTCATCGGCATCACAGTAGCTTGGTGGAATGATACACATGATTGGAATACAAGGCTTGAAGGATGCAACTTATTTATAAGAAACAGACCTAAAAAAGGGAGGAGGTATTGCGTTGTACGAGGAAAACATTCATCTCCACAGATTCAAGGTTCAGAGCATGGTAGTTCTGGAGAAACTGGGTAAGAATTCAAGGAGAGAATAACAGAAAGGACACTGTTGTAGGCATTTACTATAGACCGCCTGGACAAGCAGAAGATATTGATGAACTCTTTCTACATCGGATGGCCAAGCTCTCAAAAAAGCATGACATAGTGATCATGGGAGATTTTAACTATCCAGACATTTGTTGGGAATCTCTCTCAGGTAAAAGTAATGGATCCAACAAGTTTTTATCTGCTCTTGCTGACAACTTTATCTTCCAAAAGGTAGAAGAGAAAACAAGGGGATCTGCGATCTTGGACCTAATTCTTATCAACAGGGAGGGAATAGTTGAAGAAGTAAGGGTGGCTGAGACCTTAGGAGGTAGTGATCATGCTATCCTTGAATTTGGGATAAAAAGGGAAGGAAGACCTGAGAAGACTCAGACCTCAAGGTTTGATTTCAGAAAGGCAGATTTTAATGAACTTAGAAAGAGGGTAGGAAGAATCCAATGGCTGGATGTTCTTAAGGACAGAAATGTCCAAGAAGGTTGGGATATATTGATAAATAAGATTCTCAAAGCACAATCGTTAACAATCCCTAAAAGAAGAAAGAATGGGAAGAATTTAAAGAGACCAGGATGGATGAACACAGAACTTGCACACATGTTAAAATGGAAGAAATACATGTTTATCAAATGGAAAGAGGGGAGAATATCTAAAGAAGAATATAATGCAGTCTGCAGAAACTGTAGGGCAAATCTCAGAAAAGCTAATAATGAATTGAGGCTTGCAACAGAGGCGAAAAGCAATGAGAAAGGATTTTGGGGGTATGTCAAAAGCAAAAGAAAAGTCAAAGATGCTATTGGATGCTTACAAGATGAAAATGATGAATTGGTTAAGAATGATGTCGAGAAGGCAGAACTTTTAAATTCCTATTTTGTATCTGTTTTCTCTCAGAAAGTATATGGAATGTCAACTTATCTTCCTTGTTCTATTGGGGGAATAAAAGAATGCAGGCTATCTATAAGCAGAGAGACGGTGAGGGAACACTAAACTAACTTAAATGAATTCAAGTCTTAAAGGAGATGTCCCGCGCCGAAACGGTTTTTTTTTTTTAAACCCCCCCCCCGTTCGGCGCGAGACAACCCCGATGCAGGGGTTAAAAAACCCACCCGCACAGCGCTTACCTGAATCCCGGCGGTCCGGCGTCTTCATACTCACCTGCTGAAGATGGCCGCCGGGATCCTCTGTCTTCATGGACCGCAGGGCTTCTGTGCGGTCCATTGCCGATTCCAGCCTCCTGATTGGCTGGAATCGGCACGTGACGGGGCGGAGCTACACGGAGCCCCATAGAGAAGAGGAGAAGACCCGGACTGCGCAAGCGCGGCTAATTTGGCCATCGGAGGGCGAAAATTAGTCGGCACCATGGAGACGAGGACGCTAGCAACGGAGCAGGTAAGTATAAAACTTTTTATAACTTCTGTATGGCTCATAATTAATGCACAATGTACATTACAAAGTGCATTATTATGGCCATGCAGAAGTGTATAGACCCACTTGCTGCCTCGGGACATCTCCTTTAAGATCAAGATGCATTACATCCTAGGATACTAAAGGAAGCAGCAGAGGTAATTACTGAATCACTTGTCATAATCTTTGAAATTTTCTGGAGAACAGGAGAAGTCCAAGAAGATTGGAGAAGGGCAAATGTTGTCCCTATCTTCAAAAAAAAAAGATGGATCCAGGAAACTACAGGCCCATAAGCCTGACTTCTATGTCAGGAAAAATCTTTGAGCAAATTATTAAACAGCATTTATGCAAGTACTTGGATAAAAGTGGAGTAGTTAACCAAAACCAGCATAAGTTTCCAAGAAACAAGTCATGCCAGACAAATCTAATTTCCTTCTATGACAGAATCACCGACTGGGTTGATCAGGGAAATGGAGTGCATATAGTATATCCTGACTTTAGTAAAGCATTTAACAAAGTATCTCATACCATACTTTGAAAAATACTGAAAAAATGACCAAATATGGGATTGACAAGGCAACTGTTAGGTGGATTCACAACTGGCTGAGTGATCATACTCAAAGAGTGGTCATAAATGGCTGCACATCCAAGTGCAAGAATGTATCAAGTGGGGTACCACAAGGCTCTGTCGTAGGCTCAGTGTTCAACATTTTTATAAATTACCTGGAGGAGGGAATTAATGGGAAACTGATCAAATTTGCCGACGACACAAAGCTAGGAAAGTTAGCTAACAGTAGGAAAGAGAAAGAGTATTCAAAAAGATCTAGAAAAACCGTGGGCGGCAAGTAAAAGAATGGTATTTAACAAGGAGAAATGCAAAATCCTACATCTTGGCAAGAAAAATTAAAAAAGCACATACAGAATGGGAGGAATTGAGCTAAGCAGCACATGTGAAAAAGATTTGGGTATACTAATAGATCATAGACTGAACATGAGTCAACAATGTGATGCAGCAGCCAAAAAGGCAAACACAATTTTGGGATGTATTAAGAGAAGCATAGAGTCTATGCCCTATTCTCATCTGCACAAGGAAAGACTAGAAGCAATGGGATGAAACTGAAAGGAAGGAAACACAAATTAGATATTAGGAAAAAAACTTTTTGACAGTGAGGGTGATTGATGAGTGGAACAGATTACCACGGGAGGTGGTGAGTTCTCCTTCAATGAAAGTGTTCAAACAAAGGTTGGACAAATATCTGGGATGATTTAGTAAATCCCGCTCTGATCAGGGGTTTAGACCAGATGACCCTGGAGGTCCCTTCCATCTCTACCAATTTATGATGATTCTATAACATCACAGCATCAGCTCTGGACCAGATGATACACCTGCCATTGTGTTTCTGACGTTATGGAATGACAGATAAGCGAGCAAGACTATCAGATGTTTTGGTGGGGATTCTTCAGGTCCTAGTTATTCCCTTAGTATTCAAGTCAGTCTCCGTTAGAAAGCCTGATAGTGTTGCCTTGCTGTAGCCATTCTTTAGCATGTTCCTGAGCACTTTCAGTATGATTCTCTGTGCTTGTCCTCTTTGTGTTTATTCTTGCTATTTCTCCTATACCGATCCTATTTTGTCTCCTCTGTTCCCTCTCCTTTGATCCACTCTCATTCCAAGGTTATCTAAGGAGTCTAGTAAGGTTTCACTTGTGGAGTAGAGTTGTAGCCCTACTTTAAGCAATATCAAGTAGGGATCGAATAGGGTCAGCTTCACCATAATTCCAGTCTTGTGTTTATATTGATTCTTCAGTCTGTATACTTCATCTGGTCATCATCTTTCCTTGTTACCTTGTACATTTCCTTGTCTGACTGTCCTCTAGTTATTGGGTCCATGTGTCCATCATCATCAATGTAGGGGTCAGATGTAAAAATGTAACACCTGCAGATCACAATCAAATTAAAACACTTCACCACTAAAAAAAAATTGAACACTATTCCTCCAAGGATACTATCATGTAGAGCTACCAGTTAAAAAAAATGTGCATTGTCAGTCAAGGCAAGGAAGAAAATCCATCCAAGGAAATGGAAACTAACCTATATTCCTTTCACCCAGGTGAATCCTCCCGTGAAGTTTCCTTGTTGGCTCGCTCTTCATGTTCTCCAGTTTTAGTTTCCAACAAACCGGCCGTGCTTAATGTGCTTGGTAGATTTCTGATCCTGGTCGTTGGTATCTAGTGTCCACTGGCTGAAGACTGCCTTATTAGGAACAATTCATGAGAACATAGAGATGCTGTAAGGATGCTGATCCATTACAAGGAGGAGCCGGTATAAAACTGAGCATTTGATAGATAGTGAAAGAAAAGTAAAGAATGCACTATTGCTAGGAACAAAAACTAAAATGTGGGGAAACCCTGAAAAATGTAATAAGTATCTCCAATATAGCAAAATACGCAGGTGGTGGGAAGATAACTCAACTGTGTAGTACAGAAATGCTGGGAAAAGAGAAGAAAAATAGTCTTCCTCCAACAACTAGGATTATTTCCATGCAAGAAATGCAAAGTACAAATGTCTGCAAATCAAAGAACTGTCCAAGTATATCCAAGAATACTTTAAGGCCAGAATTAAAAACATCATTGCGTTGGACAAAAAGGAGATCTATTGTATCAGATGCTCCCGTAATAATTTATAGGACACACCAAGCACTTTCTAAAAGCTCCAGGAAATGCGTGTACAACAATAGTAAAATATGATTGTCTATGCACTATGCAAAAAAACATCAAGGTCAATGTTCAAGTTCAAACGTCTGTGGAATACAAGTGGTTGAACCTAAGGAGGTTTTATTAAACAAACCTCTTACGCAAAACTACATTGGATTTCAACCTCAACACTGTGGTGAGGGAAGGCTTGAAAAGTGAGATCAAAGGCTACTAAGCCACAGACCAGCTTTGTGTAGAAGAAAGCAGAGATATAAGCAACACACAAAACAGCATGCGAAAAGGCACAGATGGAAGGAAAGCAGAAATAGAATTCCTAGACAAGGAATCTTGGATGTAAGACATATGGGTCAGATTTCATTCTCCTGAGAGGATATTCTTCCTTGTCTTGTGTAAGAATGTATGCAGAGGCGTAACTTGAAGTTCCCGGTCCCCAATGCAAAACTTGTAACAGGGCCCCCAACTATAAGGCTTTACTCATAGTACTGGGTTGCCTATATGGAGAAGAGAGGCCTTATGGGCCCCCTAAGGCTCCTGGGCCCGGGTGCAACCGCATCGCCTGCATCCTCTATAGTTACGCCCCCGAATGTATGTATTTGCAACTATTAGTTACACATCACAGCACCACAGGGGGGATATTGTTCAAGGTTTTCTTGTGGTGCAGAGAGGATTTCATCCGTTTGTGGTTTGCAGTATCATTCACTTAAGGCTGAGCGGGTGCCGATACTGACATTATTGATGGATACTATTTTATTGTTTCCTTATCTTATATCCAGATGAAAATCCAAACCCCCTAGAGGACATGAACCAATCTGCCGTAAAAGGAGAAGGATCTACTCAAGTGGCGATCAGACCAGATCAACATTCATTCAAGTATCTTACACATCACTTTGCCACATTAAATGCTCGGAGTCAGTCTTGCAGTGGACGTTCTGTTCATTAACACCAGTTCGAAGGGTATTAAACAATGTCACAGCTTTTAAACTAAAGAAGCCTTTTATTGCGGCTGTAGATTGCACCTTCCTTCAGCTGCTCTTGTCCTTTGTGATGACCTTACTGTGAAAAGATGCTCACAATATGCCTTCTATTCTATCATGTTACCTTAGAAGTCTCTTCGGAAGTGCAAATACATCTCTTTACTTTTAATATTTTCTCGTCACTGCGGTTCTACAGACCTCTTAACACTTTTCTTGCGCCTCTTTGTGCTTTTTTTCAATTCTAGAGCCCAAAACTGAGCTAAATATTCTATATGAGGCTGTATTAATGTTTTGCGAAGGATTAAGATCATGTACCTAACTAGTGGATCAATGACTTTTCAATACATGACAACATTCTGTCTTGGAAGCAGCTGACTGGCATTGTGCAGTTATTTGCAGTAGTCTGTGGTTTAACATTTCGCTGTGGAATGTTACATTTATCCACTTTGACTGTCTAGACAGGTGGTAGTTTATGAACCCTGCAATATGTATCCTGGCCTCTTTTATCAAACCAGAAACCATTTGCAGTTGCTATCGACCACAGCCAACAATAACCAGATGACATAAAGCATATAGTGTACTAAACTGCTGCTAGAGAAGATTAGTATAACTCTCTATTACATCAGCCTGTAGAGGATTTACAGAATTCTCAGCTTCATCTACCTGATGATCCAGTTGGACATGTTCCTTTTCCTCTGGACAATCCTGGGAATATAGAGGACTGGGACATCTCTCTGGGGGATTTCTCTGACTGGATCCATCTATAGAAAATAACCACAAAGACTGAATACATTGTCTGTCTAATGATTGGAACATGGCGAATGTAACCGACCCTCAAAACTGTCCCTTACAATAAATGAAGGTCTCCTCTTACCCGGTGATGTGAGGGGCTGCTGATCCTCCATCATGACATCCTTGTACAGATCCTTGTGTCCATCTAAATACTCCCACTCCTCCATGGAGAAATAGACAGTGACGTCCTGACACCTTATAGGAACCTGACACACACAATATACAGTCATCCTCCAGACTCCTCCCTTGGCGTTATTATATAATATCCCCCATTCCCAGCAGTGCTCACCTCTCCGGTCAGCAGCTCAGTGATCCTGTGGGTAAGTTCTAGGATCTTCTGCTCATGTATCAGTGAATGAGGTGAAGGCTCGGTGATGGGGCTCTGGGTCCGGCTCTGTCCTCCTGACACACGGGGGGTCACCCACTCACCAGACCACTTCTTCACTACTGTGTAATCCTGTGGATGGTGAGACACTGATCACTACATGGAGGCTAAGAATCCTTCACCTTTCCCATCATTCCCCTGTTTATTACTAGAGATAAGAGTGACATCATGTGAAGCTCTCACCTCCCCAGTTATCCAGTAGATGATCTCCAGGGTGAGGTCTAATATTCGGGCAGCCATGTGGTCTCTGTCCTTCTCCATCCTTGATGGGTCATTGATGGAAAGGACCATCGTCTTTATCTGTGAGAGTCCTGTGCCTAAGGAACCTGAGGGCAACAAGAACATCCATAAAATGTTTCAACACTGGGGACTAGTTCCCAATATCGATCTGCCCTGCTGGAAGTTCCACCATTTATCTCCACCTTATATCAGTCCACATTAGAAGACAACGCTTCATCATGTTCTTAAGGATTCATTCACACGGGCGAGTGCGGTATCCATGTGAGATACTCAGACTGATCTCGCACTTGCAAATCAGCAGTTTTGGAAGGGAGTAGAATGTGCTTTGCATGAATAAATGGCATTGCTACACACTCGATTCTCTTCTGCATGAATATTGCAGGTTATTCCAATAGTAGAAATTAGAAAAAGAACTGCATTGTGCTCACATGAAACTCACATTTACACACAAGTGCAATGTGTTTTCTACCTTTCTTTGCTCCCGTAGGGAATAATAGGTACCCAAAAATAGGATACGCAATTTTTTTTCTATCTAGCACTATTGTTGCAAAATGACTCATATAAATTAAACCAATGAAATCAATGTTCTATTGCCATGTGAGTTCATTCATATCGCAATTGGACAGAACTCACATAGGAAAATAGTTGATGTGAATGCACCCTTGTCCACAAATACTTGAAAAAGTCCCTGCTAGTGATGTCATAGGAGAATCAGAACATACAGAATATTGCAGTGCAGCCGTGTAATACATTGTATTAGGCCGGCTTCAGACAAGCGCATTATAACCCGTACGTAACATGGATCTATTACGGCTGGGCTGTATCTAGTTCAGTGCTGTGTGATAGGAATATAACCCAGAGAATGGTGACTCTTCCAGTGGTCAGAGAGCAGAACTCACCTCCGGACCCAACACTGTGTGAGCAGCAGGAGCAGCACTGTCTATGGCTGGTGCTGCCCCCTGCTGGTGGGACTACAGTGTAACAACTATAATTCACCGAGAACTTGAACTCACTGAATTACACTGATGGCAAAATAGAAAGAAGACGACGAGTGGACTACAAGTCACAGGCACCCCGACCAACACTGATGATAGATGCTACATCCTAGAGGGCTACAGGACCTCTGATGATGTCACAGCCATGTGACCAGACTCTTGCGTGGGAGGAGCCATTCTGGAGTTTGCTACAAAGTGCTGTTTCTTGGGTTGTTGTTAGCTTTAGCTCGTTAGGACTTGTTACCAGTGGCTGCCGACAGCTACATTGTTTATTGGAAGAGCAGCAACCCGAGGTGGCCAAAGCTGCTCCCTCCTCAGTTCTGGGGTTGCTGGGTGTACCAGGATGCAATGCTCTGTCTGCATGGCCTGTGAGCTCTTTGCATTAAGATGCAATGCTTTGTGTGGACTGGAGGCTGCACTAGTATGCGATGTTCTGCGTTAAGTCGGGGCTCTTAATGCACTGGGATGCAATGTGCTACATGGACTGGGTGCAATAGGCTGCAATGCTCTGTACGGATGGGTGCACCAGAATGCAATGCTGTGTATGCACTGAATTGCAGTGCTTAGTGCGTGGCCTGGAACTTTTTGGGTTGCAGCGCTCTGCTTGCTCTGAGGTGTAGCGTTCTGTCTGCAATGGGGGCTCGGGGTGCAATAAAATGCATAAGGGGAAATCTGTGATAAGATGTGCAACAAAACTCCACATGTAAAAATACTTTTTATGCTGAAAAGGATTTTATTGAACTTCCATGTGATCCTTACATTCAGTATTTAGAAATGGGACATGATTGAACTGTTCACAAATACTGAGATGTTGTCCACAGCCATATATATCATTACTAGATTGGTGTCTCCTTCCAACACAACGAATGTTTCACCTTTTGTTGCATGTGTATAGAAAAGGGAATAAATATTTCAACATTATTCTGTGTCTCGCCCTATGAACCCCCGTCCAACTGGTCCTGGGTAGAGTTGAGTGAACGTACTCTGACGAGCTTGATGCTTGTTCGAGTATTAGCATACTCGATGGTGCTCGTTACTCGAACGAGCATCAAATTGTGTTCGACCCCGCCCCAGCTTTTGGCTCCTGCCCGCTGTGACGTGCCTGTTTTGGTCCCTCCCCGCCGCAGAGCGCGTCATTCGAAAATTTTTGGTCTGGCGGGAAGAGGGAGAGAGAGAGAGAAAGAAAGAAGAAGAAAAAAGCTCGAGACCCTGCGTTCCACATACAAAAATGCTCGAGTCTCCCATTGTAGTCAATGGGGTTTTACGAAAAGCTTGACTTGAATAACGAGGACCCGAGCATTTGGGTGCTCGCTCATCTCTAGTCCTGGGTAGTGTAGCCATGGGAACCCCCCAGAGAGAACCCAAAAGCATCTCTTCTTGTTCCATTCAGGCCAGTGATATATTTAAACAAAGGCTGGCCAGACATCTGTCTGGGATGATCTAGTGATCCTGCACTGAGCAGGGGGTTGGACCCGATGACCCTGGAGGTCTCTTCCAACTCTACCATTCTAGGATTCTATGTGCAATGAAAATCCATATGTAAAAAATGTTTTACTGTAAAATTCACAATGTGGGCGATCGAAAGTAATGCAAGAAATTACGCTGCTCTACCAGTACACGGTGTCAGCTGCCATTTCTTGTATTCCCCACCCAGCAGGTAAAATTAGCAGTTTAGTTCAAATCGCCTCCCTTGTAAATGTGCCTCGATGACGTGGATCCACGGATTTATGTATTTAGGGCTCAGTCACACGGGCGCATCGGTACCCATACACCGGTGCCGATGCGCCCGTGTGACTGACAGAAAATGGCCGTACCTGAAGACGGACGTCTCTCTGCAGCGCTGATGAAAGAACACATGACTGGCAATAAAGCCAGTCACATGTTCTTTCCTCCAGCGCTGCAGAGAGACGTCCGTCTTCAGGTACGGCCGCCTGCTATCTGCAGTAACACGGGCGCCAATGCGCCCGTGTGACTGAGCCCAGCAGAAATTTGCTTCTTTCTCCAATACGGATTATTCTCCGAATAATCAGATGCTAGATCAGAGCTGCAGCAGCAAACCTTCAGAGTCAATTATTTCAAGTTCTTCATTCAAATTTCTTGACTGAGAGCTATAAGAAGGGTTATTTTTCTTCAGTTCAGATTTTTTTAACTCCTTAAAGGGGTTGTCCTGCGCCGAAACGGGGTTTTTTTTTTCAATAGCCGCCCCGTTCGGCGCGAGACAAACCCGATGCAGGGGTTTAAAAAAAACAAACGCATAGTACTTACCCGAATCCCCGCGCTCTGGTGACTTCTTACTTACCTTGCGAAGATGGCCGCCGGGATCTTCACCCACGGTGGACCGCAGGTCTTCTGTGCGTTCCATTGCCGATTCCAGCCTCCTGATTGGCTGGAATCGGCACACGTGACGGGGCGGAGCTACGAGGAGCAGCTCTCCAGCACGAGCGGCCCCATTCAGAAGGGAGAAGACCGGACTGCGCAAGCGCGTCTAATCGGGAGATTAGACGCTGAAATTAGACGGCACCATGGAGACGAGGACGCTAGCAACGGAACAGGTAAGTGAATAACTTCTGTATGGCTCATAATTAATGCACGATGTATATTACAAAGTGCATTAATATGGCCATACAGAAGTGCTTACCCCCACTTTGTTTCGCGGGACAACCCCTTTAATACTGCACATCTTCAATGTTAAGCACCAGGCATTTTTTTTCAGGTGTGTGGAGCTCCAATAGGCGGCAACTTTTCACCGTCACTTGCAAGTGTTATTTGGTTCACGGTGGGACGAGAACGCTGTCTTTTTATAATCAGTATCTTCGTCGTAAGAGACAGCGTATTGATTGTGTGGGACGGAGATACTGCAGTCAGACCAGAATTTGTTGTATCTCTCAATGGACAGGATAACTTTGAGAGAAACATGATTAATTTCCTAGATGTCACTCTGATTGGAGAAAGTGAGGACAGGTAATACTATTCTTCATGCAACTAGTAATCACCCACAACACATAATTAAAGCTATACTGGTAGGAGAGTTCACAAGAATTAAACATGCGCACACTATATATATAGTGAAAGCCCTCACTGACTAACTCACTTACTCACTGACTGACTGACTGACTCTCCACTAATTCTCTAACTTCCCGGTGGCGTACAAACATGAAATTTTGGACAAGCATTCTTTGGGTCCTAAAGAGGAAAAGTAAAGGGCTTACAACTCGATATTCAATGCTATGTAATGTACCTAATCTAATTAACTTTCTGGTGTTTGACAAACATGAAATTTAGTACAACCATTCTTTAGGTCCTAAATAGGAAAAGTTGAAGTGCAAAAGTATTAGCACCCCTATGTAATGTACCTAATCTAATTCTCTAATCTCCCGATGTTGTACAAACATGAAATTTGGCAGGATCATTCTTTAGGTCCTAAATAGGAAAAGTAAAGGGGTCACAACTCGATTATTCAATGCTAATTGCAAAATTATTGGCACACCTATGTAATGTAACTTCCCGGTGTCGTACAAACATGAAATTTGGCATGACCATTTTTTAGGTCCTAAATAGGAAAAGTAAAGGGGTCACAACTCGATTGTTCAATGCCAATTGCAAGACTAAGCACACCTCTATGTAATGTAACTTCCCGGTGACATACAAGCATGAAATTTGGTGTGAGCATTCTTTAGGTCCTAAATGAGGAGAGTGGGAGGGGTGGCACATTCGGCAGAGGGATATCGGTACATGCAGCCTGAGGAGAATCTAATGCTCCTCCATATGTATACATATTTTATTCTTCGGTTACTCTAAAATGATCCAAAAATGATCAAACTAGCCTGCCACCATCAGGGCTTAGTAGGCTGGAATCCAAAGCAAACTTAGGGGCCTTCACTGTGCCACAGACTGCAATTCATTGGAGAACTATGATCACGTCACAGGGGGCTAATGTGGGGACCTTCCCCCTGCTAACAGCTTAGATGCCATGGTCAACATTTACCGTGGCATCTAATTAGTTAAAATAGCAATCAATAACGAAAGACAGAATTAAAATATAACTTTATTGATAATTAAAAAAAAACAAACAATTACCTGCAGTTGTGTTCAATACAAAATCCTATAAAGGAGCACAATAAATATAAAAAATAAAGAACTGTACTGAGAACTATATTATACTGAAATCATAATATTCCTCAGTCAGATACAGCTTTATAAAGTATATCCAACTTGTAATTAAAATTGCTTCATCATAACCAGGATCCTCTATTATTCATAAATATAGGAATTGCAATGAATATTAAAAATAAGGATATCTCTAGTAGACCCTATTTCTGACCCCTACACTTGTACAGGGTACTTGTCCTTGAAAGTTCAGCCTCGTACTGGAACCTTATCAATAACTACCCTAGATAGTAACTAGGTCCTGTAACAGCAGCCTAAGGCCTCCTTCACACGAGCTTACGTGTATTTGCGCACGCCTTAGCACAACATTTTTGTACACGCATCAGCGTATTTCATTGTACTTTTTGTGCCGGCAAGGCATATTCATTTGTGCGCGGGAAAAAAAGGCAATGATTTAAATGGCTAAATAGTCTGAGTTTCAGAAGTATTTTTCTAGTGGAATTAGGCCGCCTGCAGACGGGCGGGTCGGATCCGGCGGCGAGAATCTTGCCACGGGACCCAACCCAAGCACTTGCAGGGACCAGCGCGTACTCACCCGCGCCCGAAGGCTCCGGCTGTTTGCGCAGATTGGAGCCAGTGGCGGGTGAGTGACATGCCGCGATCTGTTTGCTGCGCGATATTTCGCGCGGCCAAATCGCAGCCGTCTGCATAGGATTGCGTTTGTTAACGCAATGCTATGCAGGCTTCCAGCGGCGAAAATTCCGCGGGAAATCCCGCCGCGGAATATCCGCTCGTGTGCAGGTCGGCCTTACACAGCGTATCATGCATCTCATTGCGTATTGCGTGCACACTTGCTCCACCCCCCCACCCCCCCACTGACTTTTATGGAGACTTTTAGTGCGCAAAGGTGCAGTAAAATGGAGTATGCTGCGTTTTGTTGGGTTTTTTAGATGACACCGAAATGCACAGAAAAATATGCCCAAGTGAACGAACCAACTGAAATTAATGGAATCAATTCTCTGCGTATTACGCGCACACATACGTTCATGTGACTCTAGGCTTAGGCTGCACTGCAAAACATAGGAGGAGCTACATACAGCTGAACATCTCATAGGCACTAAACTGAGCCTTCAAAGTGTTGGCTGTAATTAGTGTAGCAGCTCCTGCATTATGCAGTGTGTAATAGTTCCCACAAGGGACCTCTCACGTGGGACAGAATTAGTCCATGCGGACATTTCTGCATCGCAACGTTATCCCTATGGGGCTGTTAAAATATTTGCGTCTTTACTAGAGATGAGCGAGCATACTCTCTAAGGGCAATTACTCGAGCGAGCATTGCTCTTAGCGAGTACCTGCCCGCTCGAGAGAAAGGGTTCGGGTGCCGGCGCGGGGGAGCGGTGAGTAGCGGCAGTCAGCAGGGGGAAGCGGGGGGGAGAGAGGGAGAGGGAGATCTCCTCTCCATTCCTCCCCGCTCTCCCACGCAGCTCCCTGCCCGCTGCCGGCACCCAAACCTTTTCTCTCGAGCGGGCAGGTACTCACTAAGGGCAATGCTCGCTCGAGCAATTGCCCTTAGCGAGTATGCTCGCTCATCACTAGTCTTTACTTCAAAACTACAAGATTAAATTCCACATTGGAAAAGCTTTCTGCTACAGAATAAAGTACATCCTGCGGAACTGTTACTGAGAATTTCTAACATTTAGGAAATGCAATTCTGCAATTAACGTCTGCAGAAAAAAGAAAAGAATGTAACAAAATCTGCATCTGCGCTTCGACCTGTGGAAATTCTGTCCTGAGTAAAAGGTCCCTTAGAGTACATTGACGTATAGTAGAAAGGCTGTGGATTCACATAATTTCCACATCAAGAACCACATTACGTCCACACCGTTGGTGCTGATTTCAGCCAGCCACTCTCACCTTGCCCACTTCCGCATCACCTGACTAGCAGACACAGCGGTTTCCAGGTGAGGGTTGCTGATTGCGAGGTGATAGGAGTGGAAGGCTAAAATCAGTGCTAACCTTAGATATTTTGAAGCGGTTTTGCAGCAGATTTTTCCACTGCAGACAGGGATAACTTGAAATTCTAATACAATCCCTATAAAATAGTTTCTCTCCAGTGCGGGTTCTCTGATGTCTAAAAAGATATAATTTCTGACTAAAACATTTCCCACATTCAGAATAAAAAAATGTCTTCTCTCCTGGGTGAGTCCTCAGATGTTCTATAACATTTGGTTTCGTCTAAAATACTTCCCACATTCAGGACATGAAAATGGCTTCTCATTGTGCGGCTTCTCAAATGTCTAACAAGATTCGATTTCTGGCCAAAACACTTCCCACATTCTGAACATGAATACGGCTTCTCCCCTGTGTGAATTCTTAGATGTTTAACAAGATCTGATTTACGGCAAAAACGATTCCCACATTCTGAGCATGAAAATGGCTTCTCTCCTGTGTGGATTCTCAGATGTTTTACAAGATCTGATTTATAACTAAAACATTTCCCACATTCAGAACATAAAAATGGCTTCTCTCCTGTGTGAGTTTTTAGATGTTCCAAAAAATTTGATTTCTTATTAAAACATTTACCACATTCTGAACATGAGAATGTCCTCTCATCTCTGTCAATTATCCCATATAAAGATAGATTAGATTTCTTTTTAATATCTGTCCCATGTGGAAATATTTTCCTCCTTCTATGACCAGTTCTTTGTTTGCTAAATAGTGACTGATTAGATAAAGGTTTCCTGTCCCCAGAGCCATCAGTGAATAGATCTTTATTGTGAAGGACTGTGGGTACATTAGGCATTATTGAATTAGGATGTATGGTATTATCTTCTTCTTTATATGGAAATATGAGATGACCATGAGCGCTTCTACTCCACTCTTCACCTGGAAAAAAAGTTACCCCCCCCAACTTAATTATTTTTCAATTAACCAATCAAGCTTTATTGAGATAATAGCAAGTAAGGCCGCCTGTCCACGGCCGCAACGGAATATCGTAAGACATTTTCCTCCGAGAGGGAGCACTAAAGGTCATCGCAATGAACCTATCTTAATGATAGGTTCATCGCGGAGAATCGTGGCATACCGCAATTTTTAGAAGTCGCGAGCGGAAAATCGCTATGGATTTCCCGCTCATGTACATCGGGCTGTGCTTTCCATAGTTATCCTATGGAAAGTGTTTCAAGCGTGATCCACGTGCAATTTATTGCCGTGGATCACACTATAAAATATTGCCTGCGGACAACCAGCGTAAATAGCTGATTTTGCCTATCTCACCTTATAAAAAACAGAATAGAAAGTGATCAAAACATTACATGGATCAACAAATGGTATTATTAAACTCTGCCTGCAAGAAAAAAAATCTTCAAAAAATATTGTTAAAAAGAAAATGTTAGGGATCTTTGAATAAAGCAATAAACTAAAAATACAGTTTGTTTTTTTAAAGTGAAAAAAAAATAAAATCGCACTGTCTTGCATAACAAATTTAACATACCATGTTTCCCTGGGACTTATGAATTGGCTGAGCCGCGGCATTGATTGGCCAATTCATAAATCCCGCCTCCACAATGCGATGGCTGACATTGGATCTTCAACCGCTGCTCAGTCAATCAATGCTGCGCTCGATGAACCAATTACAGCCATCACATAGATTCATTGAGCACTGAATTGATTAATTGAGTAGTGCTTGAGAACCAATCAGAGCCAACACTTTCTGGAGGCGGGATTTATGAATCCTGAAACCAGTAAGTGATCTTCTGTGGGTAGCCGAAGACTGCAAGAAGCTTGCTGAAGCTCCTGAGAGCAGCGGGAGGGACCTGGACTAAGTCTGCTAGGTAATGTATTTCTTGTTTTTTTATGTAATGCAGCTAGGGCCTATTTTTGGGTTAGGGCTTATATTTCAAGCCTCCCCGAAAATCCTGAAAAATCAGGGCAAGTCTTATTTTCGGGAAAAAAAAACGGTATTACTTATACTGCACGAATTACAGATTTTGTTAATCGTGCCTCTAGAATGAAAGATAATAAAAAGCAATCAAAATGTTACAGTGGGGGAAAAAAGTATTTAGTCAGATACCAATTGTACAAGTTCTCCCACTTACAAAGATGAGAGAGGCCTGTAATTGACATCATAGGTAGACCTCAACTATGAGAGACAAAATAAGAAAACACATCCAGAAAATCACACTGTCTGATTTTTAACGAATTTATTTGCAAATTATGGTGGAAAATAAGTATTTGGTCAACTACAAACAAGCAAGATTTCTGGGTCTCACAGACCTGTAACTTCTTCTTTAAGAGGCTCCTCTGTCCTCCACTCATTACCTGTAGTAATGGCATCTGCTTGAACTTGTTATCAGTATAAAAGACACCTGTCCACAACCTCAAGCAGTCACACTCCAAACTCCACTATGGTGAAGACCAAAGATCTGTCGAAGGACACCAGAAATAAAATTGTAGCCCTGCACCAGACTGGGAAGACTGAATCTGCAATAGGCAAGCAGCTTGGTGTGAAGAAATCAACTGTGGGAGCAATAATTAGAGAATGGAAGAGATACAAGACCATTGATAATCTCCCTCGATCTGGGGCTCCACGCAAGATCTCATCCCGTGGGGTCAAAATGATCAGAAGAACGGTAAGCAAAAATCCCAGAACCACACGGGGGAACCTAGTGAATGACCTGCATAGAGCTGGGACCAACGTAACAAAGGCTACCATCAGTAACACACAACGCCGCCAGTGACTCAGATCCTGCAGTGCCAGACATGTCCCCCTGCTTAAGCCAGTACATGTCCGGGGCTGACTGAAGTTTGCTAGAGAGCATTTGGGTGATCCAGAAGAGTATTGGGAGAATGTCATATGGTCAGATGAAACCAAAGTAGAAGTGTTTGGCAGAAACACAACTCGTCGTGTTTGGAGGAGAAAGAATGCTGAGTTGTATCCAAAGAGCACCATACCTACTGTGAAGCATGGGGGTGGCAACATCATGCTTTGGGGCTGTTTCTCTGCAAAGGGACCAGGACGACTGATCCGTATACATGAAAGAATGAATGGGGCCATGTATCATGAGATTTTGAGTGCAAACCTCCTTCAGCAAGGGCACTGAAGATGAAACGTGGCTGGGTCTTTCAGCATGACAATGATCCCAAACACACCGCCAGGGCAACGAAGGAGTGGCTTCATAAGAAGCATTTCAAGGTCCTGGAGTGGCCTAGCCAGTCTCCACATCACAACCCTATAGAAAACCTTTGGATGGAGTTGAAAATCCGTGTTGCCCAGCGACAGCCCCAAAACATCACTGCTCTTGAGGAGATCTGCATGGAGGAATGGGCCAACATACCAGCCACAGTGTGTGCCAACCTTGTAAGAACTTACAGAAAACGTTTGACCTCTGTCATTGCCAAAAAAGGATATATAACAAAGTATTAAGATGAACTTTTGTTATTGACCATCATAATTTGCAAATAAATTTGTTAAAAATCAGTCAATGTGATTTTCTGGATGTGTTTTCTCATGTTGTCTCTCATAGTTGAGGTCTACCTATGTTGTCAATTACAGGCCTCTCTCATCTTTTTAAGTGGGAGAACTTGTACAATTGGTATCTGACTAAATACTTTTTTCGCCAAAAGTAAATATAAATTAAACAAAGATAGTTGCAGACTAGAGTTCATCCTGCAAAAAACAAGCCCTTATAGAGCTCCATCGATGGAAAAATAAAAATGCTATGGCAATTGGAATGCTACGACACAAAAACAAATCGTTAAAAAAAAGTGTTTTTGTGTAGAAAAGTAGCAAAACACTGAAAAAACTTTATAAACTTGGTGTCGTCGGAATTGAGCTGACCCAGAGAACAATGTTATCACATTATTTATTTTGCACACTGAACGCCATAAAAACGAAATCCAAAAAACAAATTACAGAATTTCTTTTTTTTTCCCCAACCCCCATGAAAAATAATGAATTAAAGTTATATAATACATTATATTTACCCAGCAATGATGCCAATGGAAAATACAACTTGTCCCACAAAAAACAAGCCCTAAGACAGCTATGTCGATGGAAAAATTAAAATATGGCTCCTGGAACGTGATGATAAAAAAAAAAACTGAAAAATGAGTTGGTCACTAAGGCACAAACAGACTTCGTCACTAAAGGGTTAAGTATCCCATAGAGGAATTTACAGTCTAACAATATATATGGAAGGCTCTTACCGTTCACTGACACTGGTACGGGTTTGTTGAGTCCACTTTCCTGCAAAAATTCCACAATAGGACATGAGGAAAAATAACAAACCCTACTTTATTTTATGTCCATCAACACTTGCCCAGCCTGAACTGAATAAAACTATAACAAAGCAAAAATGCTTGTATGCACACCTAATATATAAATGTATTCACAGACATAAAGAAAAAAAACTCAGTTAAAACCACTTAAAATCCACAGACACAAACCACATGAAACGTCCACATGAGAAAGAACGGTTCAGACTGCAGCCTATACATATATATATATATATATATATCTTAAATAACCCTCAAACAGGCTCAATAGTAATAAATATAAAAATTGAATATTTCAAAAGGTGCATAAGATATATATTTATATGATTTACATCTACTCTACAGAACCTTACTTTTATTTTGAATCTCCAAACAGGTGAAAGTTTTTATGAAACCGGAAACCATTTGCAGCCACTTCAACCACAGCCAACAATAACCAGATGACATAGAGCACACAGTATACTACACTGCAGCCGGAGAAGATTAGTAGAAAGCTCCATTACATCAGCCTGTAGAGAATTAGCAGAACTCACAGTTTCATCTACCTGATGATCCGGTGGGACATGTTTCTTTTCCTCTGGACAATCCTGGGAATATAGAGGACTGAGACATCTCTCTGGAGGATTTCTCTGACTGGATCCATCTACAGGAAATAACCAGAGACTGAATACATTATATATCTGATGATCAGATGATGGCGAGACTAGCTGTCCCACAAAACTGTCCTCTACAATAAAAGGAGGTATTCTCTTACCCGGTGATGTGAGGGATTGTTGAGCATCTATCTTGAGAAGTTTGTACAGATCCTTGTGTCCTAAATATTCCCACTTTTCAATCTTAATGTTTGGACAATCCTGGGAATATAGAGGACTGGGACATCTCTCTGGGGGATTTCTCTGACTGGATCCATCTATAGGAAATAACCACAAAGACTGAATATCTTATGATCAGATGATGAAAAATGTAGCAGACCGTCAAAACTGTTCTCTACAATAAAGGAAGGTCTCCTCTTACCCGGTGATGTGAGGGGCTGCTGATCCTCCATCATGACCTCCTTGTACAGATCCTTGTGTCCTTCTAAATACTTCCACTCCTCCATGGAGAAATAGACAGTGACGTCCTGACACCTTATAGGAACCTGACACACACAATATACCGTCATCCTCTAGACTCCTCCCTTGGGGTTATTATATAATGTCCCCCATTCCCAGCAGCACTCACCTCTCCGGTCAGCAGCTCGGTGATCCTGTGGGTAAGTTCTAGGATCTTCTGCTCATGTATCAGTGAATGAGGAGAAGACTCGGTGATGGGGCTCTGGGTCCGGCTCCGTCCTCCTGACACACGGGGGGTCACACACTCACCAGACCACTTCTTCACTACCGTGTAATCCTGTGGATGGTGAGACACTGATCACTACATGGAGGCTAAGAATCCTTCACCTTTCCCGTCATTCCCCTGTTTATTACTAGAGATAAGAGTGACATCATGTGAAGCTCTCACCTCCCCAGTTATCCAGTAGATGATCTCCATGGTGAGGTCTAATATCCGGGCAGCCATGTGGTCTCTGTCCTTCTCCATCCTTGGTGGGTCACTAATGGAAAGGACCATCGTCTTTATCCATAAGAGTCCTGTACCTAAGGAACCTGAGGGAGGCAAGAACATCTTCCATGAAGTGTCTCACTACTGCTGAATTATCAAAGAATAGTGACAGTGTACAATGGAGGTGCCTAATTTAACAAATTACTGATCATAACATGATAGATTCATCAGTCATCCTGTTGTATAGTGAGTACAAGGTCATACGGGATACACTGCAAGGTACCACATACAGCAGGCAGTTCTCATCTTCCAAGACACCATGAATATCACCTACCTTACCATAAGGTAATGCCCTAATACTACAAGACATTAGTGGGAACAGTGGCTTCCAATACTGATCTGCCCTGCAGGAAGTCCCTTTCCACCGTCTACACTTTATCTCCACCTTACATCAGTCCACATTAGATTCCCTCACCATCTCTTGCTAGTCTACTTTTTTTCTGAATTTATGTCTTTGTTCTTTCTTTGCCCTGCTAATAGCAAGGTTCTCAAATGTATTAATTAGCTGTATATTTTTACCTGGCCTTTCCCTTCCCTTCCCATATTGTTCTAGTTTAAAGCTCTCCTAATGAGTGAAGCAAGGCACCCCCCAAATATATGCTTACCTGTTTTTGTAACGTGCAACCTGACTCCCGTCAGGTTAGGAATTCTTGTGCTTAGCTTATTGCTGTTAAGTTCATTGCTGTTTTGTAGCTAGGAAGAAAAAGATTAGTTTCTCGGAGGCTGAGGAGATGTTCTCAGTACTCTTATTTAATAAAGCCTAACAGGAATTCTTATGTATATTGAAGTTGGTTATTGTGTAGATCAGTGATGGCGAACCTTTTAGAGATCAAGTGCCCAAACTGCAACCAAAAACCCACTTATTTATCACAAAGTGCCAACACGTCAGGGGGCAGGGCTTATCACGACGTATGATTCTTACCCCCATCGTTCTAGAAAAGACAGCGGGGCTTCAAAATAGACAGGGTACATATTTTGACTGCTTTTTGAATGTGGAAATGCTGCAGAATGTCCTCAGGGAAATTTCTATGGCAAATTCTGCAGCATTTCCGCATCCAAAAAGCAGTCAAAATCTGCACCCTGTCTATTTTGAAACAGCCCTTCCCATTTCTGCCACATGTAAACATACCCCAGCAGTAATCGTGACCCCCCCCCCCCACAGTGGCCTGCGTGGTAATAATGACTCCCCACAGCAGCCCCCTGCGGTAATAGTGACATCCCACACTGCCCCCAGTATAATGGTGACATCCCACAGCGGCCCCCAGTATAATAGTGACATCCCACAGCGGCCCCCAGTAGGAATAGTGACATCCCACAGCGGCCCCCAGAAGTAATAGTTACATCCCCACCCCCACCCCCCCACAGTGGCCCCAGCGGTAATACTGACTTCCCACAGCTGCCCCCCAATATAATAGTGACATCCCACAGCGGCCCCCAATATAATAGTGACCCCCCCCATAGCAGCCCCCAATATAATAGTAACCCCCAACAGCAGCCCCCAGTAGTAATAGTGACATCCCACAGTGGCCCACAGTAGTAATAGTGCCATCCCACAGTGGCCCCTAGTAGTAATAGTGCCATCCCACAGTGGCCCCCACTAGTAATAGTGACATCCCATAGTGGCCCCGAATATAATAGTGACATCCCACAGCGGCTCTCAGCATAATAATGACATTCCACAGCGGCCCCCAGTAGTGACAGTAGCCCATCAATGTAATTAATCCTCCTCCTCGTGGAAGTGACAGTGCTCCTCTGTTTGGCATTGCTGCTCGGCGCTGATCCCAGGTGCACACTGTGACGTCAGTGTGCTAGCAGATGCCTCCTCCTCTCTGCTCTCGTGGAACCTAAAAGGAGACGTCAGGGGAGGCAGGAGGAGGATCCTGGCTGCACACTGACGTCACAGTGTGTGGAGGGATCAGCGCCACTAGCAGCGCAGCTGAGTTAATGACGGCAGGGGAGCCGGAACTCCTACCGCAATTACAAGCCTGCCTAGCCCTGACTCCAAAACCCCTAGCAAGAGAAACAAAAACAAAAAAATAAGGATGAAGCAAAACCTCCAGCCCAGATGGTAGGTTGGATCTCCTTTTTGAGGGGGAATTCGCACCCCTTTGTTGGGTAGGTTCCAGTTTTAGGGTTTCTGATGAGTCATTTATATGACGGAAACGCGTCCAATCAACACAAACCTCTATCTATTCGCATACTACTAGTACTAACACTTTATATATACTGAAGAGCGGTTTACAGTTCTACATATTTACTAACTGAATTACCACTGTCTGTTTAGAAGAGATAACGGTTCCCTAATTAGGTTCCCCACTATCTCTCTATCTACTTTATCATTAGTTTTGTTCTTTGAAGCTCCTTGTTTTTAATAGTATCTCAATAAAAGTTAAAGGGGTTGTCCCGCGCCGAAACGGGTTGTTTTTTTTTTTCAATAGCCCCCCCCCCCCCCGTTCGGCGCGAGACAAACCCAATGCATGTGTTAAAAAAAAAACGTTTAGTACTTACCCGAATCCCCGCGCTGCGGTGACTTCTTCCTTACCTTACTAAGATGGCCGCCGGGATCTTCACCCACAATGCACCGCGGGTCTTCTCCCATGGTGCACCGTGGGCTCTGTGCGGTCCATTGCCGATTCCAGCCTCCTGATTGGCTGGAATCGGCACACGTGACGGGGCGGAGCTACGAGGACCAGCTCTCCGGCACGAGCAGCCCCATTCACCAGGGAGAAGACCGGACTGCGCAAGCGCGTCTAATCGGGCGATTAGACGCTGAAATTAGACGGCACCATGGCGACGGGGACGCTAGCAACGGAACAGGTAAGTGAATAACTTCTGTATGGCTCATAATTAATGCACAATGTATATTACAAAGTGCATTAATATGGCCATACAGAAGTGTATAACCCCACTTGCTTTCGCGGGACAACCCCTTTAATTCTTAGGGGTCAACCCAGTGAATCAGTCCAGCGATAGACCCGAACCTGGACTGTTCTGCCAGTAGATTAGAGATTGTTGTATGAGGAGCAGATACCATCAGTAGAATATCGGCCACAAACATACAGATCTTGTGATGAACCGATGCAATCTCAATTCCCTAAATATCTGGGTTACTGCAAATTTTCATTGCAAGGGTAAAAATGAAGAGTCGAGGGGATAAAGGGCATCCCTGCCGAATGCCTCGGTGAATTGTTATGGTATCTAAACCAAAGCCCTTGTAGGGGATGTATATAGTACTTTTAGCCATGTAAGAAATTCGGTAGGGAACTTCCAGTACTACAGTACTGAGAACGGATATGGCCAATGTAGGATGTCAAAGGCCTTGTATACATCCAGAGAGAGCAACAAGGCAGTAATGGCCTGGGGCTGCAGGCCAGGGGACTTTATTACATATTTTCTAGGATTGCCCGATGCCGACGGGTTTCTGATCTGAGGTGTTTTGCCCCCAAATTCACGGACTTCGCTCTGCCAAAATCACCCGTATTCTTCCTTCTTCCTAGGTATATTCCTCCTCAGTGACATCCTGGAGTATATCTACAGGCACTCGGTGGTGAGACACCTAGTAAATGCAGCAAGGGCATGTGTCCCAAAACTTTGGAGACAAATACTACCACCCTCCATTTCATTGTGGTTCCATCTTATATGTGATATCAAAGAGATGGAAGAGCTCACAACATCACTCAAAGACGCTCATGGAAAATTTACCAAAACGTGGCATCATTGGGTGGAGTTCCAAAACTCTGATGAATATGAGAATCTCTCCAGACAGAACGCTAGGCAGATTCCCCAAGAGGGGTTTTCGTCCGGTTGTTGAATTCCCTCTCTTTTGCGTCTTATATGCCCTCTCTTACGGAATATAGGGACTGTATTTGTTCTTTCCCCCCCACCACCACCATTTTTTTTGTCTTGTCAGTCTGTGTTTTTGTCTCCCCCTCAAACCTTCTATGTTCCCTCCCCTTACCCTTGCTGCAAGTTACTCCCCCATTCTTTTTTTTTATTCTGACTGATGTGAGCTAGATGACGGCTCCTTTTTCGGGTAAATATGTTGGTTTTCAATAACCTGGGGCATTAGCTTCCTGTTTACTAGGTTATTCATGTTGGGGGGGGGGGGAAGGAACATTTTTTCTTCTTCTTTCGGTTAAGGTATATATTGTCAGGACCGATCTTGTCTCATGTTGTTTCTGATACCTTGGTATGTTAAAGAAATATGTACACATATATTTTGGTTTTTTTTTACTCCTGTAAATGTTGAATTGCAGTTTTATATGGAAAAAAACCCATAAATAAAGAATTATATAAAAAAAAAAATGACCTGGGGCTGACAGATATGTGTAAGATGAGTAATTCTGTAAATATTATCTGAGGCTTGACCCAGAACAAACCCAACCTGGTCTCTATTAATAATTAGCTGCAGGGCAGACAAGTGCTGCGGAATAAGTTGGCGCATATACGAATAACGGTTATTATTTACACATGAGGCTAAGAGCTCCGTGAGAAGCTTTAAACCCACATTGATAAGGAAAATGAGGCGATAACTTTGTTTATCTAATGGGCCTTTTTCTGGTTTAGAAATCATTGAGATAGCTGCTAAGATGGAAGATTGTCCTTCTTGGTGTCCCTCTGGCATAGCGTTAAAGTAAGAAGTGACACTTGAAATCGCGGAAAACTTTTATAATATAAGGCTGAAAAGCTGTCAGGGCCTGGGAGTTTACTAACCTTGAGTGTTTTAATAGTATCTGCTACCTCATCTGAAGGGATTTGTGATGCTAGGATTTCTAAAAATGTTTTAGTAACCGAAGGAAGCGTAATATCTTTAAAATATGAAGATAATTGTTCAGGAGGGGAGATTGAGAGTACAATTTGACTAGAAAGCATCGGAATTCTGAGACTATTGTGAGCAGGTTTGTAGTGATTGTGTCATTTCTGGTATGAAGTCTATAGAAGGGGCTTTCAGGATGTCTGTTCTGAGTCTACGGGCCAGAGGTGGGGATGGCTTCATATTCAATATGTAGTAACGTTGACGAGACCATCGAATGTTACGTTCAATAATTTCTGTAAAGCACAGGTCTAATCTGGTCTTGGCCCAAGAGAGTGCTATTCTTGGCCTCTGTCTCTAGCCGTAAGACCTTTTGTTCTAACTCCAACAGTAGTGAGGTGTATTTTAGTTTACGTCGTGCTGCTAGTTGGATGAAGTAGCCTTGGAGCATTGCTTTATGCGCTTCCCATAGTGAAATAAGGGAGAAAACGGAAGGAATATTCATTGTGAAATATTTATCTAGTTGTGTTGTCATTATAGATAAAACCTCTGGGATTGTCAGGAGTGTGTCATTAAAGGACCATGTGGTATTGGTAGGTTTGGTCATTAAGATGCTACACGTGATTGATATTGGGCTATGGTCTGACCAGGGGACCGAGAGGAGTTCATTATCCTTGGTAAAAAAGGGCTGGGTACTAAGATATGATCAATTCTCAAATATAAGAAGTGAGGAGCCGAGTAATACGTGAAATCCTTAGTAGTCATTTTTTTTCCACGCCAGGCATCAACCAAGTGGTGGCGGAGGAGAGTTTTAGAAGTATGAGATATAGAATGTTGAGGTAAGGGGAATGGGGTTGGAAGAGAAATGGCATTCCTGTTCAGGCTCAGGTTGAGGATGCAATTGGAGTCACCACATATGATAACTGTTCCAACTTTATTGGTCTTAACAAGTTCAATCAGTTTTGATAAGAACTACGTTTGTTTAGAATCTGGAGTGTAGTATGACACTATTGTCACTGGGATGTCTTGGATGGAGCCAATAAGCATCAAATATCAGCCTTCAGGGTCTGCTATTGTAGTTAGATGGATGAAGGGAACTGATCTACCAAAACAAATAGAAACACCTTTGGTTTTGTCAGGTAGTGGCTGAAAAGAAGGAAGGTTAGTGAGGAAAGAGATAACGTGGGGAGAAGTTATTATAAAAATGGGTCTCCTGTAAACAAATGATATCAGTGTGAACGCTTTTGTAGTAATGGAAGGCTTTTAGGCATTTCTGGGGAGAGTTAGACCTGCACATCATAGGATATTATTTTCATAGCCATGATAAGACATGAAACATGACCTATTGGTGATCCCTGAGGACTGGAGTTGGGGACCCCTGACCTAGATCCCAGATTTCTTTAGTAAGTTTAGTACTGATATCTATGCAGGTTTTGAACGATTCTCTACGTAGCAAAGTTTGTATTTGAGAAAAAAGGGATTCTGAGTTATTACGCAGTGTAAACACCATAGGACCGAAATCCCACAAGAGGGGAGGGCAGAGAAAGAAAAGGTGGGGAAGGAGGGGATCGGAAAGACATGGCCAATAAACAGTTTTAACCATCAAAACAATTAAATGAGAAAGAAATTGGTGGCTGGATCTGTTCTGGTTGTAATAACAGCCATAAATGTATTGGACAATGAACCACAACAACGCCAGTGAGGATCACTTTGCAAAATTTTGATTAGAGAAAGAGGATAGACACAAGGAGAATGTGAAAGCGAAGAGAGAAAAGGAGGAGAAATTTTTTTTTATTTTAAAGTTGGATAATAGATGGAAGATAACAGGGACAGTACTACGGCTGAATACCATAAGTTACCCAACAAAATTTACATCTATTATGAAACAGTAAATATAAAACTTACATCAATGTCAAACGATCAAGGAGTCCTGTAGCTTGGTTACCCTTGGGAGGATCCCAAAGAATGCAAAATCCCTGAAGAAAGAAAGAGAGGAGAGAATGGAAAAAAAAGAAGGGGAAACATAAACATTGGAGTGCAATCTGAACTTTTCAAAATATCTTAAGATGGTAGTCAAGCCATGTTATAGGAACAGTACCTAAAAATTAAGGGCTTTTATCGCCGGCGGATAAAGCTGCAGGACTGGAGGTCAATTATGGGATAGGGGTATGTTGCTGAGGAGACTCCTACTGTAGTTGGAGGCTTTCAAAACAGCTACGGGCCCCTTCAGGAAAAAGTACTGTGTGTACGGATGCCCCAACGGTACTGAATGTTCTTTTATTGCAGAAACCCCAGATAGGGTTTAAGAGCTCTTTCCTTTGCCAGGGTTGGCGGAGCCAGGTCAAAAAACAGCTAGTACGGGTGACCTTGGAACCTTAGATTAGGAGAGAATTGGGCCGCTTGGAGCAATTATTCCCGGCTGGATGAAAATGTAGTTTGAGTATTATGTCTCTTGGGGGGCCGTCAGGTTTATGGGCGTATAGGGCTCTATGGACTCTATCCAGTTCTAGCCTTTCGGTTGGGATATTGGGACAAAGCTTTTGAAATAGTGCAATCACGGTCGGTTGCAGGTCTTTAATTGATTCGGGGGGACCCCATATTCATAGATTGTCTCTGTGAACCCTATTTTACGCATCCTCCAACTTGTCATGAAGGAATTATACTTTATTGTGAGGTTGCTCAACTTCTTTGTCATGGGACTCTTAGCACTGTAGCGGCATTGTCCATACATTCTTCCAATCCAATGTTCATTGACCTAGATCCCAGATTTCTTTAGTTAGTTCAGTAGAGATATCTGTGGAGGTTTTAGACAATTCTCTCTGTAGCAAAGTTTGTATTTGAGAAAGAAGGGATTCTGAGTTGGGAGCGGTTGTTGCTTCTGTCAGATTAAAGGGGTTGCCCCGCGCCGAAACGGGGGTTTTTTTTTTTCAACCCCCCCCCCCGTTCGGCGCGAGACAACCCCGATGCAGGGACTTAAAAAAAAAAAAACGCACAGCGCTTACCTGAATCCCCGCGCTCCGGTGACTTCTTACTTACCGGTTGAAGATGGCCGCCGGGATCTTCTCCCTCGGTGGACCGCAGGGCTTCTGTGCGGTCCATTGCCGATTCCAGCCTCCTGATTGGCTGGAATCGGCACGTGACGGGGCGGAGCTACACGGAGCCGGCATCCTGCACGAGCGGCCCCATTGAGAAAAGAAGAAGACCCGGACTGCGCAAGCGCGGCTAATTTGGCCATTAGACGCCGAAAATTAGTCGGCTCCATGGAAACGAGGACGCTAGCAACGGAGCAGGTAAGTGAAAAACTTCTTAAAACTTCTGTATGGCTCATAATTAATGCACAATGTACATTACAAAGTGCATTAATATGGCCATACAGAAGTGTATAGACCCACTTGCTGCCGCGGGACAACCCCTTTAAGGCTCACTGGAGTTGAGTCATGAAGAGTTATCCTGAGGGACTAGAGCAGGTTGTATCTTAGCAGATTGTTTGACTGTTTTCCTGGCTTAAGCTGAGATGGACTCATAATTAATGTTTCGTAAAGTTCACACTGAAAGAGTGAAGGAAAATTTTTTTTTATTGAAGAGAGGGTCTCTTTATAAAAATTTCCTCATCAAAAAGCTTTGCGTGGACGTAACCTTACTGAGGTTCCATGTTCTTAAGCAGGCTGCTAGGTTGCCCACACATAGCCACAAAGGTGCAAGAAACTGGATCAGTGGTGAACTCTACATGTCTGTTTTCTACCAGCACTGAAAGAGTTAACCAGTTCTTTGTCTCTCAGCACAGCTGTGGGGTTAATAGGCATTACTCTCCTATTTAAGCTGGGCTGAGGCACTTCCTCCTTGCCTGAGGGTTGATGTGTGTTTAGGTTCTGACACCCAGCTTTCCTAGGTCACCTGTTACTGTTCTTCCTGTGCCAGCATCTGCATTCTGTTTACTGGTTGCCTCCCTGTCTTTGCACATTATCCCATTTGTGTGTTTGGCTCTGTCATCCTGCATAGCCTTCCTACTCCGGTCTTCTCACTCTGCTCTTTGTCTTGTATTCTTGTTTTCTGCTTCCTGATTTTGTATCTTAGCTTGGTGTGAGCCTACTCCAGTCACCCAGCATTGCCATCCTGTACTTTGTTTGTCAGTTGTCCTGTCTTTGTTCGTGTCTTTGTGTACGTCTGTCTACTGCCAGATCCGGTCTTAGTACCACTCCCGATTCCGTGGTTTGTACAGCCCTGTCCTGTTATTGGTGCGTCTTGTGCCCAGTACTTCGCTCCTGTGTCCTGTCAGGGATAGCTAGCCCAGAGATGAAGACCGTGGGGTTGTCCTTGTAAGGACGCTAGCCAAACTAGGGTTTCTCCCATCTTCCTGTTTACCAAAGGGCAACATTTGCCCATATGTTGTTCTGTTTCGTAGTGCCTTGTTCCAGTGCTTCTGACATCAGAGGGGTCAGCTGCCAACCATACTGAGACTAGCCCAAAGCCTAACAGGTTGGTTGGTCCTGTGGCTCCACATTCTGTGCCCGTAACACCAGCCACTAGATTGGATCAGAGGTCTTAAAATATTACCAGTGATTAAAGCTTTGCACTGATGCCACAGCGCCCATTGTCCCGGCGTCCCTGCTCACTGCACTCACTGGTGCTCCACACACCACATAGATGTCTCGTCACTGAGGATCGGTGAGTATGTATCAATATCCTGTCTTTGAGAGCAGAGGTCCCTCAGCAAAGACTGGCATTCAGCAGGGGGGTTGGGGAAGAAGACTCTAGCCACGGGTAGGCTCTGTTGCTCTTAATGCTGCGATGGGAGACCAGAGAACCCCTCTGCTTTCTCCCACTGAGCTCCAGGTGCCTCCAGTGACATCTGCTGCCGGCTATCTGTACTCCTCGCCGGTGTAGTCATGTACTCCTCGGTGGCCTACAAGTAGGCCGCGTTTTTTCAGACATCCCTGAAGCCAAAGAAAGTGGATTAACCCCTCAGCGCTGATACCAGCAGGCTCACTGGTGTAATTTTGCAGGGTTTTACGGGTACCACTTATGGGGGAAATACCCCTTATTCTCACTTTTGTTATGTAGCTGCAGCCTCGTGCGTCCTTCTGCACTGCCATCCAAACCACGACCCCTCAACTCATAACTACTTTTGTTTTGGTGCAACTTTTTATTGCATAAGTGCATGGAAATAAAGGTCCAAGCTGGCCTGCAAATGGGATACCCCACATGTGCTATACGAAGCCCGCTATACAGTCCAGGCTTAGGTTCTCTGCAGTGACGTGACTTAAAGAATAATGGCTCCAGTATATTGTGAACGATATTATATTGTTTGCCATATCATATTATGCGTTTTGTGAAGGCCATGTGGTTTATCAAATTCTAGTTGTTTTAATTGTATTCTATGATTTGTGATTATATTGTGGTTATTTAAATATGATAGACTGAACAGAGTATGACTATTGAACGGTACAGTCTACAGTATATGATTGACTATTTGACATTTATGTTGTGACTATGACCTACTCTGTGTAGTGCCCGGCCTCTCTCGCATCCTTCTGATTCCTCCTTTTCAGCTTCTTCCAGTTAATATTAGATAAAACTGCTAGTTAGACTATAATACTGCTTCTTGTGTTCTAGAATAATTGCATCCAGAGCTTACCGCTCCCCCACAATCTAATCACACTCAGGCGCCCGTTCCCCACCATTCACCCATCCACAGTGAAAGCAATGACAGGTACCAAGCTGCTCACTTCACTTCCCTCCGCAAGCAATTACTTCTGATTACACACAGGAGAGATCGGCACGGATCCCATTACATGCTGGCACTAACAGGAATATGGTAGCAGAAGTCCCGTGGGCGCAGTGTGTGCGTGCGTGCGTGTGTGTCTTTCCATCTAGTGGATATCCCTATCTTCATGTATTATGGCCCCGCTGCGTGTCATGGTGACAAGACCGGTTGCAAATGGTGACAAGACTGAAAAATCTTGTTGCCATCTTGAAAATTTTGGGTCACATTGGCAACCATTCTTGTCAATGTCTTGAGTCTTGACGAGGACTATCAGAGCACATCACCGCTCCCTAAAAATGAACCCTAACCTTGAACTGCAGACACCTGTGAAGTAACTAACACCTACTGTCACATGTTCTAATATGTTAGGCTTCATTCACACGGGTATGACGATTTTCGACCAGCCATGCCACTGCCACAACACGGCCGAATACACATAAATGAGGGACAGCCATGACCAATTCACGTCTGCAACTCCTATTTTCATGCGCGCTCAGACAGCCAAGTCTGCGGCTCATGAATGTTGCAGCTCTGTGATATCATTGGCTGGGGGTGGAAGTTTAGCTTAACTCCCACCTCCTTCTCGCCACCTCTCCGTCCCTTGCCGGCTTACAACAAGAGGGGGAGGGAGCAGGAGCTCAGCAGAGCTAGCCCCTTCCCCTCTCTGCTCCAGCCTATGGGAGCTGCCAACAAAGGGTAGTGGGTGGGACTTTAACACACTAGCTTTCACCCCCTCCCATTGCAGACAGCCGGCAAGGGGCATAGAGGGGGAGAGAAGGGGGGGGGAGTTTAGCAGTCATGCTGCTAAACTCCCTCCCACCTCCCTTCTCCGGCAGCTGTAATAGGCTCCCATAGGAGTCTATGGCAGTGGCCGCCATATTCCAACCAAAGATAGTTCCAGAATAGTCTTTTCTGGCCGGACGGAATGCGCACTGTATGCACTATCTTTGCCGGCCGGCCGTTTTTATGCATCAGGAATACGCCCATCTAAACTGATGCATTGGAAACCAATGCATCAGATGGGTAGAGTATATCGGCCGGCCATGAAAACGCAGCCAATATACTCTCGTGTGAAAGAGCCCTTATATCGTGTTATCAATACGCTCGATATAGGAATGTATATGAAATCCAACTTATACTTTATTGAAGGCATTGAATTGTAAATTACTGATTTAAAGAACAAAGTGCCTTTTAGACAATAATACTGTACATTGGTGGGCAGGCAGGTGGGCCGAGGACAATATAGCGGCAGGTCTGTACTCTCACATGCATGGATGCTGTGTGCGCAATTCCGTACAGGCTATTGTGCAAACATCAATCATTGACAAACTGATCTCAGCACCTTCACAGGGTTAATCCCATCGCACAGAGTAATGGGCCATCACTAGGATACGTCATCCCTGTGTGGTAGGTGGGGGTCTGACCATCGGGACCCTTGATCCTGAAAATGAAGGGGCTGCAGCTGGTTTAGCGCTGTGTGATGGAAATTTAATTCAGCAGAATGGTGATTCTTCCAGGAGTCCGAGAGCAGAACTCACCTCTGGACCCTCCACTGTGTGAGCAAGAAGAGCCGCACCGTCTATGGCTGGTGCTGCCCCCTGCTGGCTGGACTGCTATATTATAAAAATAATCTTTATTTGTATAGCACCAACTTATTCTGCAGCGCTTTTGAGGCACGTCGGGAACACAAACAATACGGAAATTACAGAACTTACGAAAGTTACATGTTGTATTCAATTATTTGGAAACAAAGTGGGTTGGGGTGTAGTGGCCCAGAACACCATTCTGGTCTCCTCTATGTCATACATGTTTGTCTTATGTATATGCACTATGCAAAGCTTGTCCTGTCATATCCAGTGTGTGTGTTGCACAGCTGCGGCGCTTGAGGGGTTAACATTAATAAAATCATTGCCTGCATGTACATGTATCAGTTTGTCATGTCATGGGGTATGAGTGAAAGTATATATAGGAGTGTTTGAGAGCGGGAAAGTTCCATCTTCTCTTCAGTGGTAGTTCCTGACCTAA
Source organism: Eleutherodactylus coqui (assembly GCF_035609145.1). Taxonomy (NCBI): domain Eukaryota; kingdom Metazoa; phylum Chordata; class Amphibia; order Anura; family Eleutherodactylidae; genus Eleutherodactylus; species Eleutherodactylus coqui. The sequence continues at coordinate 28,021,826 of NC_089839.1, forward strand.
CACAAAGCCACATGGAAGCACCTTCAGCTTCCATGTAGGTGAAGATGGAAGAAGAGGAGCGGCTTTTCCTGTGCGGCCATCCAGAGTCAGGATCACTGCACAGAGGTACACCACTGAGACACACACATGCACCTGCCATGTGCGATGTTAATGTTAAGTCTTTTACTTTAAATAATTGTTTGCTGGAAAGTCTGTGGAGGAACCCCTACCCCCTTCCTCCTCTGGAGTGCTCCGAGTCCAGGAGCAGTACTGTACAGATATCGTGGACTGTAGGGCCAGTTTCATTCTGTGTATCCTTTCTGACCTCTAGTCTGCTTGCACTTAAAGGGGTTGTCCCGCGGCAGCAAGTGGGGTTCAGCACTTCTGTATGGCCATATTAATGCACTTTGTAATGTACATCGTGCATTAATTATGAGCCATACAGAAGTTATTTACTTACCTGTTCCGTTGCTGGCGTCCTCGTTTCCATGGAGCCGACTAATTTTCGCCGTCTAATGGCCAAATTAGCCGGCTTGCGCAGTCCGGGTCTTCTTCTTTCCTCAATGGGGCTCCGTGTAGCTCCGCCCCGTCACGTACCGATTCCAGCCAATCAGGAGGCTGGAATCGGCAATGGACCGCACAGAAGCCCTGCGGTCCACCGAGGGTGAAGATCCCGGCGGCCATCTTCAGCAGGTAAGTAAGAAGTCACCGGAGCGCGGGGATTCAGGTAAGCACTCTCCGGTGTTCTTTTTTAACCCCTGCTTAGGGGTTGTCTCGCGCCGAACGAGGGGGGGGGGGGGGGGGGGGGGTTTGAAGAAAAAAAAAAACCCGTTTCGGCGCGGGACAACCCCCTTAAAGTGAATTGTACCTGCCGTGCCTTGAATACTTGTTTGTCAAAGTTATTGCTTTTATGTCAAGTTATACTGGGTCCTAACCATTCCCGGGGACCCAAGGTACTATACACAAGTCTCTGTTATTTTTTTCACCGCGTAGCATAGCGGTGTGTGTGGGAACGCTGGCATCACGAGTGATATACTACTACTACCCCATCAATCTGTTTATTGGCATCCCTATCCTAGGGGTATCAAAGCTGGCCTTCGATCCTGCTCTGGCCTTAGCTATGTGTCATGCCTCTGGGACCAGAGCCTGGTAAGTGCCACTGTGACAAGCCAACACTTAACCCTTTCAACTCTTCGCGTTAGTCAAGTGTCCGGGGTCATCCCTCTGGCGTGTTGCAGGGGTGATACAGAAGGTACAGGGGCAGGAGGTGGAGCAAGGGGGAACACAGCAACGCGACGATAACATGTGATATACAGTTTTTTCGGGACACAAACAGGGTGCAGGGCAGGAAGGGTACATGATAAACAGAAGTAGGAAGCCATAGGGAGATGCAGGGGGTAAATTGTCGGGGTGGGGGACTAGATCAGGAGGTTTGGTATGCTTCTATGAAGAGGTGCGTCTTTAAGGCGCGTCTGAAGTTCCGCTCATCGGGGATTGCCCAAATGTTTTGGGGTAGAGCATTGCAGAGGATCGGTGCTGCTCTGGAGGCGAGCATGTGAGGTTCATATTAGAGGAGTGTTTAGTCAGAGTGTGTTAGCCAATCGGAGTGAGCGGGCTGGGTGAGGTACGGACAGGAGGGAAGTGATGTACGGTGGGGCGGCACAATGGGGTGCCTTGTGGTTGAGAATCATGAGTTGGAATTGAGTTCTGTAGTGGATGGGCAGCCAGTGCAGTGACTGGCATAGTGCAGGCGTGTCTGAGAAAGGGCTGGACAGACATGTCACCTCATCTGGTTTACTGAGAGTCACCCAATTGTTTTGCCTCTATTAGATTACTTCATTAACCCTTTACAATCCAATTTTGGATTCAGGGTTTCCTAGGGAGCTTTCTCTTCCTGCCATCATACAATGGCGCCATCTGCTGGATAGAGCCAGTACTGCGGTATGGGACATGCTGGAGAGGCCCCCGACAACAGAGCGGCCAGTAATATACAGTAAGAATACCCTGCCGAATGTCTTCCGACATTGGAGCTTTACAGCCTTCAATCAGAATGTCTTCAGAGGTCAGTGGATTGGAAAGCGTTAAATAGCAAAATTTTATATATATATACGCTCTTTGTAAAAAAACAAACAAATCAAGCAGTTGTTCGGCTGTAAACTCGGCATGCAGTTACATCTCTGCGACTGGAATAAACCGAGAGCCTAAAACTCACTGAATTACACTGACAGAAAAAACGCCTGTTGGTAAATACAGAAACAAGATGGGCGGACTACAAGTCACAGGCACCCCGACCAGCACTGACCTGCAGCGGAGCAGACTAATAACTTCCGGATCTTCGGCGATGATGGGCTAAATCTTAGTGGCTACAGGACCTTTGGTGATGTCACAGTCATGTGACCAGTTATATACATGGGATGGATGGTGTAATGTTAGTAGCTAAAGGACCTTTCAGCTCTCACTGGTCACATGATAGAGATGTGGAGATGCCACGTCTCTAAGTGCAGATCACATGACCATGACATCACCACAGGTCCTGCAGTCACTAGACAGGTAAGTTTGAACGATAGTTTGTTTGAAAGTTGCGTGCATCAGTGAAGGTAAAATCTTGTTAAAACGACTGAACGACCTTCATTTGAACCAAACGAAAAGCGATCTGCCGAACGATGGATTTTAAGTGGACTAAAAAACAACGATGTACGAATGACTAATGAAAAGTGCGCGCTTTTACACATAATTTTGAGCGATAATCGTTGCATGTAAATGGGCCTTTAGTCTCCTCATTACCTTCTACCAGCGGTAGAGTAGATGGCCGCAGGCTGGTGAAGCACATCTTGCCGCTTCTATAACAAAGCAGGAAAACGCAAGCCGCAGCGCAGATGTGAGCGGCCGCAGGCTTTTTTTTTTTTTTTTAACCATAGCACTGTGCAAGAAAAAAAGGGAAAAAAAAATCGTAAGGGAAATTGATACATTTCTGTAAAATTAAAACCTGCTGATTCCACTGGTAAAACTGAATAATAGCGGCACGCCTCGTGGTCAAGTCGTTTAACCCTTTGAATAATAGCGGCACGCCTCGTGGTCAAGTCATTTAACCCTTTAATGACCAAGCATTTTTTTCATTAAAAAAAATCGTAACTCCATTATTTCTCCATCGGCGTCGCTGTACGAGGGCTTGTTGTTTTTTGCGGGACGAGTTGTATTTTTCATTGATACTATTTAATGTACCATATAATGTACTGAAAAACTTTTAAAAAGTTCTAAGTGGAGTAAAATGGAAAAAAAAATATGAAACTTCCGCCATCTTTCGGTGCGTCTTGTTTCTACGGCCCACAAACTGCAACAAAAGCGACATGATAACTTTATTCTATGGGTCGGTACGATTACTACGATACCAAAATTTTGTAGTTTTTTTTTTTGCTTTACTACTTTTTTTTTTCAAAGACATTTAATTTATTTTAAATTATTTCTGCCGCCATCTTCTGCGCGCAATAACTTTTTTATTTTTGCGTTCACTTAGTTGTGCAAGGGCTCCTTTCTTGCGGGACGTCCTGTAGTTTGTGTTTAGTACTATTTTCGAATTATGCCACTTTTTGATCACTTTTTATTGCATTTTTTTCTTGGAGACAGAATGACAAAAAAACCCCGCATTTCTGGCATTCTTAATTTTTTTTCCAGACTACGCTCACCGTTTGGGGTAAATGATGCGTTACTTTGATAGATCAGACTTTTACGGACGCAGCAATACCAAATATGTATTTTTGGTTTATGATTTTGATTCTTTTATTTAGTCTAACCAATGACCTGTAAAAGCATATTTCCAAAAAATACAATACAACGGTAATTGGATTACATTGTTCCCCAAAATTGGAATACCTTATGTGGCAGAAAAAAACTGGTATCATATTTGAATTCACCACACTAAAGTTACTATAAGCCGCTTATCTGTTCCAAAAATTGTGTTGCACGGTGTTATTCCATGTAAAAGGGCCCTTAACCTGCACATGTAATCAGGAAAGCACTAGATCCGTGGGGACGAACCTATGGCACTCGTGCTTCCCGATATGAGTGCCGATGGCTGCTCACCATCATAGTAATTACCGGCTAGAGTACCGCAGTTCCCTAGCCGGTTATCATGCAGCAGTGCTGATAGCAGCGCTGATCATACGTGCACACTCTGATGTCAGTGTGTACACCCGGGATCCTCCTCCCCTGATTTCTCCTCCTAAGTTCCGCAGGAGAGGAGAAGGGAGGAAGCGTTCCAGGCACACACACTTCAAACAGTATGTACACCTGCAGCAGCGCCATGAAGAGGAGGAGCAGCGGTACTGACTCAAATGAGGAGGTAAGTGTATTACTCATGGGGCTACTGACTGGGTTAATAGTACTACTGACGCTACTGTGGAGTAAATATTATTACTGCAGCTACTGCGCAGTTAATATTACTGGGGCTACTGTGGGCTTAATATTACTACTGGGGCTACTTTGTGATGAATATTACTACCGAGGAGGTTAATATTACTACTGAGGCTACTGTAGGGTAAATATTACTACTGGGGCTACTATGGGTTCAATATTACTACTGAGGTCACTGTGGGGGTCACTATTACTAAGGCCACTATTACTATTGGGGCCACTGTGGGAGTCACTATTACTACTGAGGCCACTGTGGGAGTCAATATTACTACTGAGGCCACTGTGGGAGTCAATATTACTACTGGGGCCACTGTGGGAGTCACTATTACTACTGGGGCCACTGTGGGAGTCACTATTACTACTGGGGCCACTCTGCACATGCATATCTTAAGCTGATGTGGAGTATGTTTACACGTGGCAAAACGGCAGCGGAATGTCCACAGCAGAAATTTCCATGGCAAAAAAACAGTCAAAAACCGCACCATTGGTTTGGACTAGAAATCAACTGCATATCCAGAGCTGATTTCATTCAATGCGGTGCTCGCCTACCTTCATTGTAGGCTTCCCACTGTCAGCTCCCCTGGCTTCCGGTTTTCAGCATCCTGGTCAGGTACAGCACCGCTGGTCCGGTGAGGCCACTAAAGGGCTACTGGGAACCGGAAGCCGTGGAGTGCTGACACCAGGAAGCCTTTGGAGGAAGTGAGGAGCGTTGCATTGTATGAAATCAGCTCTGGGTATGCAACTGATTTCCAGTCAAAATCTGCACCAGTGGTACTCCAGTGCTCCAGCTAGGAAAAAAAACACAGGGCGATCCTCCTTGTCTATTTTGACGCGGCCCTGTCTTTTTCATAATGACGGAGGTAAAAATCATACGTCGTGATAAGCCCCGCCCCTCACGTGTTGGCACTTTTCTGCAAATAAGTGGGTTTTGGGTTGCAGTTTGAATACTTGGTCTCTAAAAGGTTCACCACCACTGCTCTAGATCCATGACCTGCCCTTACATTACTCACCACAAAAGGCCATTGAAAAGAATAGGGAGGGAAGGCTAAAAGGACGGGTGAAGAGGCGCAACACTCTAAATAACGTGGATATTGGAGATAGTGAAGTATAAACTCTTTTAATAAATAACATACGGCTGGTTAACACATACAAACTAAGTAGTAAGTGCAAGAAATAAAATTCAGAATGAGAAAAGTGGATAAGAAAATAGAAAAATAAATCTAAAAATATATATATATAGTTTAAATGCAATTAGAAATCTACAGCACATTATTAAACACGTTAATAGTATCAAAAAGTAGTGAAAAGAAAAGTGACAATATTGTGGGGGCTCCTGTGACCCCCTTGTGTGTGCGGCCGAACATTATCCTGATGGAAGCTGCCATGAGAGGAACACATGTGGCTGCAGGATGTCCTGAACATATGGCTGAGCTGTCATTGTCCCTCGTACCACGACTAGGGGTGAGCGACTGTTCTATGTAATGGCCTCCTAGTCCTATCTTTTCGCGTTCTTTGGAACGCAGCACCCGTTGTTTTCCATGGGACTGTAAAACACATTGTATGGTGTACGTTGTGCATGCGAGTGCGACGTGAGGTTTAACAATGAAAACACTTGAGGATCGTAATTTCACGAAAGTGATGGCAGACGTTTTTGAAAGCTCGCCCTTGAGCAGGTAGCCTTAGGCCGCTCTGCAAAATGTAGGAAGAGTTACATTGATTACAGCCAGGAGCTGAACATCTCATAGTCACTAAACTGAGACTTCCAGGTGTTGGCTGTAATAAGTGTAGCGCCTCCTGCGTTATGCAGTGTGTAATAACACCCCTGGGGACTTCTCAGATGGGACCATTTCTGTGTTAATATGTTCTCCCTATGGGGCTTGAATTCCGCACCCTTTAAGACCTACACATCTTTACTTCATGCAACAAAATGCAACAAAATCCGTATCTGCGCTGTGACCTGCGGACAATTCTGTCCCGAGTGAAAGTCCCTTAGAGTACACTCCCACATAGCAGAAACACTGCTGATTTTCTGTGTCAAAATCTGCAGTATTTCCGCATCTAAAAACCACGTCAAACTCCACACCATTGGTGCTGATTGTGACTCGAAGTCAGTTGTGCATCCACAGCTGATTCTTTCCTGCCACTCTCATCTTGCCCACTTCTGCATCACCTGATTGGCAGCCACAGCAGTTGCCAGGTGAGGGTTGCTTTATGTTCTGTAGTGAAGAGATGCTCATCACAAGGTGAAAAGAGTGGCAGGCCAAAACCAGCTGCTCATCTGCACCAACCGTTGAAATTTTGAATCAGAAGTGCTGTGGATTTTGCTTCAGAATTTTCCACCGCGGATAGAGCATTACTTGAAATTTGGTACAACCCCCTTTTAAAATAGTTTCTTTCATGTTTAAAAATATAATTTCTAACTAAAACATTTCCCACATTCAAGACATAAAAATGGCTTCTCCCCGTGTGAGTTCTCAGATGTTTAACAAGACTCAATTTCTAGCCAAAACATTTCCCACATTCTGAACATTAAAATGGTTTCTCCCTTGTGTGAGTTCTCAAATGACTAACAAGATTTGATTTACGACTAAAACATTTCCCACATTTAGAACACATAAAAGGCTTCTCTCCTGTGTGAGTTCTCAAATGTTCTATAACCTTTGGTTTCTGTGTAAAATACTTCCCACATTCAGGACATGAAAATGGCTTCTCTCCTGTGTGAATTCTTAGATGTCTAACAAGACCCAATTTCTGGCTAAAACATTTTCCACATTCTGAACAGGAATACGGCTTTTCCCCTGTGTGAGTTCTTAGATGTTTGACAAGATCCGATTTACGGCAAAAACAATTCCCACATTCTGAGCATGAAAATGGCTTCTCCCCTGTGTGGATTCTCAGATGACTAACAAGATCTGATTTATAACTAAAACATTTCCCACATTCAGAACATAAAAATGGCTTCTCTCCTGTGTGAGCTCTCTGATGTTCCATAACCTTTGATTTCTCACTAAAATGCTTCCCACATTGAGGACATGAAAATGGCTTCTCTCCTGTGTGAATTCTTAGATGTTTCACAAAATTCGCTTTCTTATTAAAACATTTACCACACTCGGAACATGAGAATGTCCTCTCATCTCTGTCAGTTCTCCCATCTGTCCTACATTGAAATATTATCTCCTGTCCACAACCAGTTCTTTGTTTGCCAATCAGTGACTGATTAGATGAAGGTTTACTGTCACTAGCGCCATTAGTGGATAGATCTTTGCTGTGAAGAACTATGGGTACATTAGAGGTTATTGAATTAGGCTCTGTGGTATAATCCTCTACTTCATATGGCGATATGAGGTGTCTATGGGCGCTTCTACTCCACTCTTCACCTGGGAAAAAAAGAAAAAGTTATCCTCCCTCAATTTATTATTCTTCAATTAACCAATCAAGCTTTATTGAGATAATAGCAAGTTAACATAGTAAAATGGGCATTCAAAAAAAACAAGATAACATATAATTTCAATAAGTAGAATAATTATAGATGTATAAAAGCAATCGGTGTGAAAATAGGTGGAGGAAACATCAACAATCTCCGTTAAAACTGAAAGTGAAAAAATAGAACTCTATCTGAATTTAAAGAAGACTTAAAGGGGTTGTCCCGCGCCGAAAGGTTTTGTTTTTTTTTTTGCATAGGCCCCCCGTTCAGCGCAGGACAAACCCAAGGGATGTGGTGAAATTAAAAAAAAAAATTTTTACTTACCCGAATCCCCTCTCTGCAACTTCTTCCTCCTTTTCCTCAGATGGCCACCAAGATGGCCGCCGGGATCTTCACCCACGATGCACCGTGGGCTCTGTGCTCTCCATTGCCGATTCCAGCCTCCTGATTGGCTGGAATCGGCACACGTGATGGGGCGGAGCTATGTGATGATGCGTAGAAGGGGGAGGAGCCAGAACGCCGCTCGTGCCCGGACCGACCAGAAGGGAGAAGACCCTTCTGCGCAAGTGCGTCTAATCGGGCGATTAGACGCTGAAATTAGACGGCACCATGGAGACGGGGACGCCATCAACGGAGTGGGTAAGTGAATAACTTCTGTATGGCTCATATTTAATGCACGATGTATATTACAAAGTGCATTAATATGGCCATACAGAAGTGTATAACCCCACTTGCTATCGCAGGACAACCCCTTTAAATTATGACAGCTGCAAAATCGTATAAGACCCAATATATCACTAGAGAGCAAGATGACTGGACTCAGACTCACATATTTTGGCCATGTAATGTGAGCAGAGTTGCTAGAAAAATCTATAATGCTTGGACAGTTCAGTGGCAAAAGAAGACCTGGCTGCCAAAGGACACAATGGCTGATACTGTCAGAGCAGATATTGGCATGGATATCACACAAAACTGAAAGAAGCAGTACAAAACTGAAAAACATGGAGGGAGGGAGCCTCTAGGGTCGAGAACGACTAAATGGCTAACAACAAGAAATTACTTGTACATGTATAACAAACCATATAAAACATCATAGTGTTTGTAAGCACTTTGTCTGCAAACTTCCCAGAATAGAACCCCTAGTAGAGATATCTCGAATTAAAGTCTTACTCATTTCACCTAAAACATCATCCATTATATCCACATTGCAAATGATATTATGTCAATCAATACCAACCATAAGCAGAATGTAAAGCAGGGTATATATTCACTGTATCTAAAATATCATCAGATGTGGATAGTTTTATCCTAATCTTTGTTTACATCTCACAAATTATATAATGATATACGATCCTTCACTTCTTTAAAGGTCCATTTAGATGAGACGAATGTCAGGTAAACAATGCCCGACACTCGTCCCTGTGTGTCCTCGCTCCCATGTTATTGCACAGGAGCTAGAAGCACTGGCTTGCTTACAGAGCGGCCAGCAGAGGGGTGAGGCAGCTGCAGGAGATTTCTCTCCTCGCGCTCCCCCGCCCCTCTCCATTGAATTAACATAGCGGCTGTTCATTACTGAACGGCTGCTATTTACATTGAACGATCAGTGTTCAGCTCATCGTCCATCGTTTATGCTGCATAAATAATGGATGATGAGCTGATCGCTCAGTGTAAATAGCAGCCGTTCGGTACTGAACGTCTGCTTTGTTAAGTCAATGGAGAGGGGCAGGGGAGAGCAAGGAGAGAACTCTCCTCTAGCCTCTCCGCTGTGAGCCATTGAAACTAGCTCCTGTGCAGCAGTACGGGAGCGAGTATGTGCGGAGACGAGTGTCGGGCATCGTTTGCCCGACATTCGTCCAGTCTAAATGGGCCTTAAGATTCCCCCAGGATAAATGAGATTTAAAGGGGTATTCCCATCTGAAACTTTAATGCCATATCCACAGGATATGCCATGAAAGTCTGATAGATGCAGGTCCCACCTCAGAGACCTGCACCTATCACTACTTCTGGATCCTATTCCTCGCTGCACTACACTTTTCCATAACGACATATAAAGTCACCATTCCACCTGCCTACAAATAGGCCTCATTCTCATTGAAGACGCAGGATGAATCAAATGATAGTTGTATAGTTCAGGTCATTGCAAATGTTGCAGAATCTATTATGTGGGTTTTTTTCGTTTTTTTTTTTCTTTATTTTTTTTAAAGTTTTAAACACGTTATTTATTAAGTGTTGAAGACCTAGGTCTATCACATGACATTTACTTTGTGCTCCACTCTTTTCTCTGTATTAGTATCTGTCCATATTGTATCACATTGTTCTGGTGCCAAGGAGCATAAAGGAATATTATGGCACTAAATGATACAAAGTAATAATAATGATCAGGTGAAGTTGATTTTCTGACCTTCCTATTAAATATCCCATTGAAGAATTTACAGTCAAACCATTTTTATGGAAGGCTCTTACCGTTCACTGACACTGCTATGGGTTTGTTGAGTCCACTTGTCGTTCCACCAGAACTTTCCTGCAAGAATCCCACAACAGGACATAATAAAAAGAAATCCTGACGTATCTTATGTAGAGATGAGCGAGCATACTCGCTAAGGACAGTTACTCGAGCGAGCATTGTCCTTAGCGAGTACCTGCCCGCTCGGAAGAAAAGATTCCGGTGGCGGCGGGGAGCGGCGGGGGAGAGCAGGAGAGAACGAAGGGGAGATCTCTCTCTCCCCCCCCCCCCCCCCCCCCGCTCACCCTGCTCACTCCCGCAACTCACCGCTCACCCGCGCCGGCACCCGAATCTTTTCTTCCGAGCGGGCAGGTACTCACTAAAAACAATGCTTGCTCGAGTAATTGTCCTTAGCGACTATGCTTGCTCATCTCTAATCTTATGTCTATCAATAACTAGCACTAGCAAAACTCGCCAGCCTGAACTGCATAAAGCTGTAACACAAGAAAAAGCAACACAAAATGCTTGTATGCCTATTTAATATATACATTTTTTTTTTAAAAGTTTTTATTAATCAATCAAGACATATATTTATAATGAATTGCAACAATTGTTAAGATGTCACAGAGCAGTCTCTGACTGTTTCGCAAAACATATATATAATATATAATAATCTTTATTTGTATAGCGCCAACTTATTCTGCAGCGCTATATATGTAGATACAGTCCCCATAACCAATTTGCTTATCTTTTAAACAAACAGTAAAAGAAGAAACAAGAAAGGAAAAAAAGAAAATGAGAATAGAAATATAATTAACAAAAAACAAACAGAGAACATATTAAAGAGAAGCAGATCTGCTTTGGCCACAGGGCTACTTATTATCTCCTCTCCCACCCGGTGGTGACAAGATACAATATATACATTTATTCACAAACATAAAGAAACAAAACACAGCTAAAACCACCTAAAAAACACAGACAAAAAGTACATGAAAGAACAGTTCAAACTACGGCCAATCCAGATATAACATATATAATTTATATAACCCTCAAACTGGATCAATGGCAATAAATAAATATATAAATAGAAGATTTAAAAAGTGTAATGTAAGTGATTTATCCACATTGAATTTCCAAACAAGTAGAAGTTTATGAACCCTGCAATGTGGATCCTGGCTTCTTTTATGAAACCAGAAACCATTTGTAGCTCCTACCGACCACAACCAACAATAGAGCACACAGTATACTACACTGCTGCCGGAGAAGATTAGGAGAAAGCTCTATTACATCAGTCTGTAGAGGATTTGCCGAAATCTCAGTTTTATCTACCTGATGATCCGGTGGGACATGTTCCTTTTCCTCTGGACAATCCTGGGAATATAGAGGACTGGGACATCTCTCTGGGGGATTTCTCTGGCTGGATCCATCTATAGGAAATAACCAGAGACTGAATACATTATATATCTGATGATCAGATGATGGCGAGACTAGCCGACCCTCAAAACTGTCCTCTACTATCAATGAAGGTATCCTCTTACCCGGTGATGTGAGGGTCTGCTGATCCTCCATCATGACGTCCTTGTACAGATCCTTGTGTCCTTCTAAATACTCCCACTCCTCCATGGAGAAATAGACAGTGATGTCCTGACACCTTATAGAAACCTGACACACACAATATACAGTCATCCTCCAGCCTCCTCCCTTGGCGGTATTATATAATGTCCCCCATTCCCAGCAACGCTCACCTCTCCGGTCAGCAGCTCAGTGATCCTCTGGGTAAGTTCTAGGATCTTCTGCTCATGTATCAGTGAATGAGGTGAAGGCTGGGTGATGGGGCTCTGGGTCCGGCTCCGTCCTCCTGAAACACACTCACCAGACCACTTCTTCACTACCGTGTAATCCTGTGGATGGTGAGACACTGATCACTACATGGAGGCTAAGAATCCTTCACCTTTCCCATCATTCCCCTGTTTATTACTAGAGATAAAAGTGACATCATGTGAAGCTCTCACCTCCCCAGTTATCCAGTAGATGATTTCCAGGGTGAGGTCTATTATCCGGGCAGCCATGTGGTCTCTGCCCTTCTCCATCCTTGGTGGGTCATTGATGGAAAGGACCATTGTCTTTATCTGTGAGTCCTTTGCCTAAGGAACCTGAGAGAGACAAGAACATCTTCCATGAAGGGTCTCACTACTAGGGGATTATAGATGATTAGTGGCAGCGTACTATGGAGATGTCTTATTTACAGATTACTGACCATAACATAATTTATCTCCACCTTACATCAGTCCATGTTAGATGACGGCACTCTGGTAGTTCATCTTCTTAAGTATTCACAAACAGTTGAAAAAGTTTCCGCCAGCAATGACAGTGATGTGTGAAAACATACAGAATACTGCAGCTCACTGTATATGGGGCCATGTATAAAGAAGATTAGGCAGGTACTGTGTATACGTTTAGCATAGCGCTGAAAATGCAGCGCTAAACGCTGTACAAAAACGCCTGTGTGAGAGAGGCCTAAGTTTAATTCTACATTTAAACCTTCACAAGGGTTAAATGTAAATAATAAATTATATACTCTAGACTGTACTGTTTTGTGCTGAGTTCTTTTCTTGCGGTGGTTCTGGGATCTGTTCATTTCCAGTAATCTAGTTCATGTCTTGGATTTGGTTCTTTTCATCGTCTGGCTCTGGTGGGAGTGGTTTTAGGTGAGACTTGCTTGGTCTCACCTGTGGGTAATTTGGGAGCACTATTCAACCTGGCCTAGTGCTTAGTTCATTGCTATTTAATTCGGTCTCCCTGGTGGAAGTTAGTTTGGTGCTGGATCTTCTGGTTTCCTGATATTTCACAAAGCTAAGTACTGAGGTTATTATTGTGGATATTTTGTTTTATGTGGTTTTCTCCTCTCCCACTTAGGGTCTGCTAGTGGCCTAGGTACGTGGTCAGGTTCGCCCTTGTTAGGGCAGGTTATCTGCGTATAGGTTTACAGGGACAGGGTTTCCCTTGCGTCTGTTTTCTTTCTTGTTTACCACTGTTTTGTGTGCACTTTCAGTCTGTTTGTTCACAGCCCGCCAGTCTATTAGGTTTCCAGATCCATCACATCCAGATTGGACGTGATAGATTAAACAGCCTTCACTTACTTGGTGGGATATCTTTGCTTATATATGGTATGGATCCCATTGAGGTTATGTCAAACCAGCTAAGGGCGCTGTCAATTGAAGTCGCTAAGGTTAAGCAGCGGCAACCAGCTCTCATGACTTCAAGTAGGGAGGATAAATTCAAGGTAGCTGACAGGCAGGATTTTGTTTCTTTTAGAATCTTGCATGTTTTTTTTTCAGGTTACATCCGCTTTCCTTGGGTGACGAGTCACAGAAGGTGGGCATCATCATTATCGGCCTACAGGAGGATCCCCACGCGTGGGATTTTTCCTTACCTCCATCCCCTTAAAGCCTTGTCCTCTGTGAATAGTTTTTTCACTGCTCTAGGTTTCATCTATGATGATCCCGATAGGGTGTTGCTGGCAGAGGAAAAACACAGAGCTTTAGATCAGGGAGACTCTTCCATTGAGGATTTCTGTGTAAATTCTGCGATTTGACGAAAAAAACTCAGTGGAATGACCTTGTTATATGAAGCCAGTTTTATTGTGGTATGGCTAATAAAATTAAAAATTCATTGCTTATCCTGTGCCTCACAGTCTTAAGGCCCGTTTATACGCAACAATTATTGCTCAAAATTCATTCAAATGACCGAAAATGAGCGATAATTGTTACATGTAAATGCGGGCATCATGCACTTTTTGCTTGAACAATGATTTTAACCCCTTAGTGACCAAGCCTGTTTGCATCTTAATGATGAGGCCAAATATTGGAAATCTGACATGTGTCACTTTAAGGCCTTAGACGGGCGTTTTTTCGCGCGATTTGCGCATCGTATGTCGCATGCGCATGCGCAAATCGCGTGACCGGGGGCGAAAAATCGCGGGAAAAATCTGCACCTAGCTGCGTTAATCGTCGCAGCAAAACGCCCATCTGACCGGAGAAAAATCGCCGTGCGCATCAAAATGCGCATGAAACTTAGACTAACCGGCGAAAAAAATGATTTTGGTGCGCACATAAAACGCCGAACGCAGATAGGCGCGATCTGCGAATCGTCGTGTCCTATAATTTATCGCATATCCGCATAAAAAGTGGACATGTGACCGATACCATAGCGAACCATTGGTTCTATATATGCGCGAATCGCATGCGCAAATCGCGCGAAAAAACGCCCGTCTAAGGCCTAACATAGAATAACTCTGTAAAGGTTTTGCATATCTCAGTGATTCTGACATTGTTTTATCGCCACATATTGTATTTTATTTAGGCAGTAAAAATAGACTGCTATAATTTGTGTATATTTATTAAAAGCGTTGAAATTGGGAAAGTTTTGACAAAATTGTCATTTTTTTCACATTTCCAACTGCAATATCTCAAATATGTGCAAACCTAGTATAGAAATTTTTGATAAGATATATATTTCTATCTGTTTACTTTATTCTGGACGCACATTGGAAAAACTTTAGTTTTTTTTAACCATTTAGGAGACGTACAATATTAACATTAATAACATTTTGAGGAACATTTTGTTTTCCTGCACCAAGCTAAGATTGCAAAGGCTCATAGGTATCAGAATTATAGATACCCCCACAAATGACCTTATTTTAAAAAATAAAACCCTTAATGTATTCACTGAGGGGTGGGTGGTCAGGAGTATTTTGACGCCCCACAGATTCTTTTCAGGAATTAATGAAATTAAGAGGAGAAAAAATAAAATTTCATATTTTTGCAAATATTTCATTTTAAAGACAGGATTTTTTTTCTTTAATGCACATGAAAATGAGGATTTGCACCCCAAAATGGATACCCCCATTAGTCCTGTGTTCAGAAAGATTCCAGTTGTGGCCCTAGTCTTCTGTCTGTATGTACAACAGGGCCCAAACTGAAAGGAGCAGTGGGTGGCTTTCAGAACAGACATTTTGCTTGAAGGCGTTTATGCCCCATAGTTCACTTGTAGAGTCCTTAAGCGGCCAAAACGACAGAGACCCCCACAAATGACCACATTTTGTAAGCTAGACTCATCAACAGATTCATCTAGAGGTGTACTGCGTATTTTGACCCCACAGTTTTTTAAATGAATATAAGCAAAGCAAAAGGAAAAAAATTACGATTTTTATTTTCATAGCACTTATGTCCTTTTAAAAGGTTTTTTTTCTACAGCACACATAAGAATGGAGACTTTCTCCCCAAAATGGATACCCCCGTTTGTCCCCTGTTCAGAAACAGACACATTGTGGCCTTAATATGTCCATATGCACAACAGGGCCCAAACCGAAAGTAACAGTGTGGCTTTCAGAATAGACATTTTGCTTCCAGGCGTTTTAGGCCCCATAGTTCACTTTTAGAGTCCTTGAGCGGCCAAAACGACAGAGACCTCCTACAATTGACCCCATTTTGAAAACTACATCACAGAAGGGGAAATAAAAAATTAAAAACAATCACAGAAAATGGCCGTTACTTACTGACTGAGGAGTGCATATAGATGCATCCTCCTCTCACCATGCAGGTAGCTGACTACCAAATGCAAGAGCCAATAACACCTGTGAGGGCACCGATAAGACAACCACTCACACTGCCTCCTGATAATGAGGGGGGTGGATGCTTGGCGTATACTCCCACACATAGTGGATACAGGGTGCCAGACCATTCTGATATATGTAGTTCACCATGCAGACTAGCAACCTATTAATGACGCCATGATAATTCGGCGCGTTGCCCTGCATTTCCCTCAGTAAACCACATTGGTACTACCACCCTGGGCTCCCCCTGGAGTCTTAATGCCACACTGCATGTAAATGATAGATAATAAATGCAAGGCATTGGTTGGATGTTGGCCAAGATACATGAGCCCACTAACCACTTCACGGTTCCTTGCGTTGTAGTAGGTCCCTACACTAATATTCATACATGCAGGACTTGAAAAATTGTGAAAGCTCTTCAAAGGTTTCTGGGGTTCGCTACTACCGAAAATTTATTAGAGGATTTTTGGTGGTGGTTAAACCTCTGACAAAGAAAGGCAGTTTTTTTTCCTTGTAGATGGTCCCCATGGGCATTAATTTACAATCGTTCCATGCCTTGAGATGTTTTGCGATGGCTCCAGTTGTAGTGCAGCTGGACTCTTCCAAAGGTTTCAAGGTGGAGGTTGATGCCAACTGATATGTTGCATAATCTTTGTCCTTGTTCTTTTCTAATGTAAAATTTACTTCACCTGAGCAAAATTACGACATTGGTGACAGAGAGCTGTTGGCAATCTAGTGGGCTTTCGAGGAGTAGCGCCATCTTCTCAAGGAGGCTCAAGATAACTGCTTTTTCTAACCACAAAAACCTGATTTACTTAAAGTCAGCTAAAAGACTTAATCCGACACAAGCGCGATGGTTAATATTCTTCTCTCATTTCGACTTTGTAGTTACGTCATTGTCCTGGCAGTAGAGATGTAAAAGCCGATGCTCTCGCTAGGCTTTTTGTCCCAGGTTGTTTTGGAGGAACCTCCGCTGCCTATTCCTTTTAAGGGGGTTATGGTGTCAGCAGTTTCACTAGATTTAGAGGAACAGGTCCGTAAAGCCCATGTTTTGGTACTTTTTCTAAATGTTTTAAAGGTGCCGGAGGAGAATGAGTTCTCCTTTAACATCGTGGCAGTGTGGGAGGATAGTCAGAAGAATATCCAACTTGTGATGAAGGAATTCTACTTCAGTGTGAAGTTGTTCCACTTTTTTCTTATAGGACTCTAACACTGTAGCAGCATTGTCCATATGTTCCTCCAAACCCGATGTTCATTGACCTAGATCCCAGATACCCACCCGTATCACATCTTGTATCCAAGCTAGAGGCGGTACAACAGGGTGCTAGAGCCTCCCTACAAGGTGTCCGTTTTCCACAATAAATTACACTTTTGCTCTGATATTGTAACCCCTTACTTATATCAACATTATAATCACACAATCAAGTTTCATTCCATCTGGTCGCTTCTCGGGGAAGGGGGGGAGGTGTATCTTTTTCAGCCTTACTTACTATGTTACTCTATCACTATGTTGATATATTAAGTTTTCTAAGGATTTTATATTAATATATTTAGGGAGTCTGTGTTGGAAATGAATTTAGAGGCCTGATCTGGGGTTTGATGTTAAAGGGGTTTCCCAGGCAGCCCCGGTCAGAGCGGAAGCCACTGCTACAACCCCTGTGTAGTGGCCGCCGCTTGTAATTACAGGCACAGCTCCCACGAATTTACCTATAATTACAAGCACCGGCCACTACACAGGGGTTGGAGCAGCAGCTATCACTCCGACCCTGGTGTATTCTGGCACTGACATCAATCACTGCCTGGAAAACCCCTTTAATATAGAATTTCTGAATATATTAGTCTTGCCCTTCAATTTATGCCACAACCAAGGGAAAGGCCCCTCCCATTAGTCCCAACCTGCTGCTGCGTGTCGCCCTGTGAAGGACTCTCCCGGGTTGACATCTCTGCAGCAATAATAAACCGAGAGCCTAAAACTCACTGAATTACACTGACAGAAAAACTGCCTGGTGGTAAATAAAGAAACAAGAGGGGCGGACTACAAGTCAAAGGCACCCCGACCAGCACTGACCTGCAGAGGAGCAGACTAGTGGCTGCTGGAGCTTCGGTAATGATGGGCTAAATCTTAGTGGCTACAGGACCTTTGGTGATGTCACAGTCATGTGACCAGTTATATACATGGGATGGATGGTGTAATGTTAGTAGCTAAAGGACCTTTCAGCTTTCACTGGTCACATGATAGAGACGTGGCATCTCCACAGCATTAAGTGCAGATCACATGCCCCTGACATCATCACAGGTCCAGCAGTCACTAGAGCAGACAGGTTAGTTTACCTCCAGCACACAGTGAGATGAGTAAGTAGACTCCTCCCCTCGGTTCTCCTTGTTGTCAGTCTCCTCATTACCTTCCCCCAGCAGTAAAGTAGATGGCCGCAGGCTGGTGAAGCACATCTCTATGAGGCTCCCTTCAGAGCGTGCGGCGCCGATCCGTCGTGCAATGACATATGAAAAAGCCATGGATGCAAGACTTTTTCGTCCGGAACCGACCAGACCTCGTTATAATCTACTAGCTGATATACTCGGCTTTGCTGGAGTTAATTTGATATAGGTGTTTACCTGTTGTTCGCACAGAATTCTTTTTTGAAGTCACTGGTACTTAAGAGGAACCGAGGAATAAAATATGTATACACATAGAGAAGCATTAGATTCTCCTCAGGCTGCATGTACTGATGTCCCTTTGCAGAATGTGCCACCCCTCCCACTCACCTCACTTTTTACCCTTTAAGGGGTTGTCCTGCCACACGGGGTGAATTTTTTTAAATAAAAATGATGCTTCCCTTTCACCAAGCATCATAACACACAGCATACAGGAGCTCAAACCGGCAGGCATATCAGTTGTAATGTCTGTTTCTTACTTTGATATCTGATGTTCAATGCAGCTTTCAAAGATGGCGCCATTGTGCTGCCTTCCCACAATGCCCTGCGCTCTCCCACCCTCTGTGTGCGTGCTCCCGATGACAGCAAGACACATAGAGATGAAAAAGCAGGGTTTCCTCGCCTTGCTCAGCTCCTGGCCCCGCCCACGACACGCCCATCTCTATAGTTTCTCACCACCCAGGTCCCACCCCCTATAAGTCCCTCTACAGTATAGCATGTTCTCCTGCTGTACAGTGTACTTAGAGAGGGCTTGGCCAGAAGAGACTGTCTATACACACTCTTCATTCAGGAGGAGAGTTCAAAGTGGGGAGAGTAATCTCCTTCAGCTGCTCCACTGTGAAACAAAGATAGCCCCCACCCCCGTCCCATGACAAGTAACACTGACAGTGCGGCGACTGGTTGTCGGCACCCCAACCATTCACAATAGTCACAGCTCACCTCCTCTCCTTTCTGCACAAGCAGGATTACACTGAGAGGAGACACCTATTGTTACGATCGTCTGAGCAACTAAGCGCGGGGCCCACACGATCATTACCAAATGAGGGATACACGCACAATGGTTTCAAACAACTGGCCCTGAACTACAGGGAGGGATGATATGGCCCTGATAAAGGGAAGATATGGACCTGAGCGGGGACATCGCCCTGATAAAGGGCGGCCCAGCGGTCTTTGGATCTGGGCCCTAGCTGCTCCTAGGAACCACGCACCAGAACAGGACACATACACATGCCGCATGACAGGGACAGAACAACAGGACACACAGAGCCAGAAAACACAGCATACCGCAGCCAAAATTCAACCACTAGTAACAGGTAATAAGCTATATATAAATACCAGGTATTAGTTGACATTTTGATCAAAATGTGGAAGCTAGCGGGCCACTTCACGCCTCCTGGCTATACCGCTATAGTCCCTACACTAACCAGGAGTCCAGCGGCACAGAACACAGATCACACAGCAAACTGCAACAGGACAGGGCAGACCAGAACACAGATCACACAGCAAGCTGCAACAGGACAGGAACAGAACACAGGTCACACAGCAAGCTGAAACAGGACCGTACAGAACACCAGACTCTACCGGCACGGACTGTACCACCACAGACTCACAGGAGACTACAACGTAGAGTGCAAACCACACAAACTCCACCCAGAACTCACATGCACACAGATGAAACTCACAGAAAGTCTATGTGTCCTCATACCAGGGGAATAGACAGTCAACACCGTGCCCGACATACGGAACTGTGTCAGGGATCCACCAACTGACACACAGAGCAAGACATAAGACATTTGGAGGCCGCAGCTGTCAGGGGAAGGGAAAAGGGGAGCTGCATGTGCTGCAGACAAGAACTACAGGTGTCCAAACCATCTTTAGGGAAGCAGAGTGACACAACAAACCTACATGCCAACACAGATCTGAGTGGGAAACAAAACAGATACATCCAAACAGTACAAGACCAGCAACAACTACATGTGCTGCAGGCTAAAGGGGATTGGCTGCTGGAGAATACCACACCCAGCCAGCTCAATTAACCCTTACCACCTGAGGAGCTGTGCTGCTAGGAACCTTAGTACTAAAGATCCCAGCAGCACATGTAACACCTATATGCAGAGAACACAGGACCCACTATTCACAATAGTCACAGCTCCCCTCCTCCCCTCCCTGCACAGGCAGGTTTACACTGAGAGGAGACACCTATGTGCAGAGCACACAGGAGCCACCATTCACAATAGCCACAGTTCACCTCCTGCCCACCCTGCACAGGCAGGATTACACTGAGAGGAGGCCCCACCCACCTCCATTGTAATCCTCAGCGCTCCCTCTGTGAACCCTTTACATGCCCTGATCTACATAGATTGTGGCAGGGAAGGGGTTAACAGCGGGGGTCGCTGTCTCAATGCACCCCCACTATTGCAGGCGGAGGCCTATCAGTGACAGTTGGCTTCCACTGCCGAATAATGTGGGATCTCTTCTAATCTCACTATATCCACAGGATTTAAGTGTATGCCCTATTGTGTTGAGTACCCTGCAACCAGGATGTACACTTAAGTTATGTGGCCTTAAGGGGTTATTCAAATTTACCCACAGACTGAAGGTTGCAGCTTCTTCTTAGCCTTAAAGGGGTTCTGTCAGCAAAATAAAAAAAATTATACCGCCTCCATGCTGTCCTGCATCACTTTAACCTGTGGAAACAGAAAAGGTAAAAAAACAAAGCATACTCACCTGATCCCATTGTTCTTGGTCCTTCCATTGCTTAGGTGCCGCGTTCGGGATCATCTTCAGTGGCCCTTCGTGCTCCCGTCGGCCTGGCCGTGTCTAACCTCTGCCATCCTCGGTGAGTTGATGGCAAGTGTGCATGCACGCCGGGAAAGGGGACGCATGCACAATCACGTCGACTCTCCTGAGGGTGGCAGGTGTTAGATGCGGCCAGGCCAGTCAGTGGGCGACGTGTCACTTGTGACACGTCGACCAATGTCCCGGGCGGCAGTACTTGCTGTCTGGCAGTGGTTGGAGCAGAAGCGGAAGCTGGCACTCTGCCAGTTTCTGCCCTGCGATTGGATGGCTGCTGGAGGGAGAGGAGAAGACCTGCAGGTTCCCAGTCACCGGCCCCGTGCGGCACAGGTGAGTATAATTTTTTTTTTTTTTTTACAGAAACCCTTCAAAGGCATGCAGTCCATGGCCTCTTCCTTATGTACTTTATAGCCTTTCAGTATATGCACATAGGTCATTTATATTCTCAGTATATACACATAGAAGTGAGGCAGATTCTCCGCAGTATATACACATAGAGGTGAGGTAGATTCTCCTCAGTATATACACATAGAGGTGAGGTAGATTCTCCTCAGTGTATACATATAGAGGGGAGGTAGATTCTCCTCAGTGTATACATATAGAGGGGAGGTAGATTCTCCTCAGTGTATACATATAGAGGGGAGGTAGATTCTCCTCAGTATATACATATGGAGGTGAGGTAGATTCTCCTCAGTATATACACAAAGTGATGAGGTAGATTGTCCTCAGTATATACATATAGAGGTGAGGTAGATTCTCCTCAGTATATACATATAGAGGTGAGGTAGATTCTCCTCAGTGTATACATATGGAGGTGAGGTAGATTCTCCTCAGTGTATACATATAGAGGGGAGGTAGATTCTCCTCAGTGTATACATATAGAGGGGAGGTAGATTCTCCTCAGTGTATACATATAGAGGGGAGGTAGATTCTCCTCAGTGTATACATATAGAGGGGAGGTAGATTCTCCTCAGTGTATACATATAGAGGGGAGGTAGATTCTCCTCAGTGTATACATATAGAGGGGAGGTAGATTCTCCTCAGTATATACATATAGAGGTGAGGTAGATTCTTCTCAGTATATATACCTAGAGATGAGGTAGATTCTCCTCAGTATATACACATAGAGGTAAGGCAGATTCTCCTCAGTATATACACTTAGGCCGGCTTCACACGAGCGTGACTGGCTCTGCTGCGGAATATTCCGCAGTGAAGCCCGTCACGGCGCCCCCCAGAGACCCCATACTTACCAGCGGAAGATAGCGTGAAGACGCTTCCCCGCCCACGGTGGGCGTCTCACATGACGCGGCGGCGGTAGGCGGGGAAGCGTTTTCACGCTATCTTCCGCTGTGTTACAGCGGGAGATAGCGTGAACGGATGGCTTCCATTGACTGCAATGGAAGCCGTCAGCGCGTACACCCGCGGCAAATAGAGCATGCTGCGGGTGAGGACGGGAGATTTCACGGGGCGAAATTCCGCGGTGGAATTCCGCATCGTGAGCATTGTGCTATTAGGTTCAATAGAACCTAATAGCTGCAGGCAACGCAGCGGATTTTTGCCACGAATTTACGCGGCGTAAATCCGTTCGTGGGAAGGAGGCCATAGAGGTGAGGCAGATTCTTCTCAGTATATACACATAGAGACGAGGTAGATTCTCTTTAGTATATGCACATAGAGGTAAGTTAGATACTCATAGTAACATATTATGTTAGGCTGAAGGGCTCCTCAGTATATACAAACACAGAGGTCAGTTATATTCTCTTCAGTATATACACAAAGAGGTCAGTAAGATTCTTCTCATTTTGCAAATTATTTTCCTAGGCTTTATGGTTTCTGAGAAAAGAACTTTCTTACAGATCGTGGATTTTTGCACAGTTTTTACACTTAGAATTGAATATTGAAGTTGCGACCCCTTTACTTTTCCTATTTAGGGTGTAAAGAATGGTTATGGCAAATTTCACATTTGTGTGGTGCACATGTGTTATTAGTTACATTACATAGGGGATCACTTACTTTCGCACTTAGAATTGAATAATCAAGTTGCGACCCCTTTACTTTTCCTATTTAGGACGTAAATAACAGTCGTGCCAAGAAATTAGAGAATTAGATTAGTTACATTTAGAGATGAGCGAGCGTACTCGGAAAAGCACTACTCGCTCAAGTAATTTGCTTTATCCGAGTATCGCTGTGCTTGTCCCTGAAGATTCGGGTGCCGGCACGGAGCGGGGAGCTGCAGGGGAGAGCGGGGAGGAACGGAGGGGAGATCTTTCTCTCCCTCTCTCCCGCCCGCTCTCCCCTGCTCCCCGCTGCGACTCACCTGTCAACCGCAGCGGCACCCGAATCTTCAGGGACGAGCACAGCGATACTCAGATAAAGCAAATTACTTGAGCGAGTAGTGCTTTTCCGAGTACGCTCGCTCATCTCTAGTTACATTGCATAGGGGTTCATATACTTTTGCACTTAGCATTGACTAGTCAAGTTGTGACCCCTTTACTTTTCCTATTTAGGAGCTAAAGAATGCTTGTGCCAAAATTCATGTTTCTACGACATCGGGAAATTGGAGAACTTTTGGCGAGTCAGTCAGTGAGGGCTTTCATCTTTACATATATAGATATAACCCTCAAACAGGATCAATGGTAATAAATAGAAGATTTCATCAAAAAGTGATCTCCAAAATAGGAAAAGTAATTGGGTCCCAACTCGATTATTCAATTCTAGCACAAAAGAATTGGCGTCGAAATTTAACGTACATAATCTAAATCTCTCACTTCCCAATGTCATAGAAACTTAAAATTTGGCACAAGCATTGAATATGTCATAAATAGGAAAAGTTAATAGGTCCCAACTCGATTATTCAATTCTATGCGCAAAAGAATTAGCGTCCAAATTTTACGTACAGAATCTAATTCTCTCACTTCCCGGTGTCATAGAAACTCAAAATTTGGCAGGAGCATTGATTATGTCATAAATAGGAAAAGCTAATGGGTCCCAACTCCATTATTCAATTCTATGCGCAAAGGAATTAGTGTCCAAATTTTACATGCGGAATGTAATTTTCTCACTTTCCGGTGTCATAGAAACGGGGAATTTGGCACGAGCATTGATTATGTCATAAATAGGAAAAGCTAATGGGTCCCAACTCCATTATTCAATTCTATGCGCAAAAGAATTAGTGTCCAAATTTTATGTACGTAATCTAATTCTCTCACTTCCTGGTGTCATTTTATATAAAGGAAACGTCGCATGGTTACCTCCATGAGGTGCAAAATGGTGAACATATTTTTTTCCTCTGTATCTCTAAAGTAACCACGACTTCATAAGATTTTCCGTGTGAACACCAGATAAACACCAGTACCAAATTAACTCGGGCGAAGCCGGGTATATCAGCTAGTAATTATATATAATGAAAAAAGTTTGGTACGGTGTACCTACTCGGTGGGATATTGTTTACCTTTGTTAATATGAATCCCATTGAGGTGTTATCCTGTCAGCTGAAGGCTCTGGCACTGGAGGTTGCTGATATCAAACAGCAGCAACATGTCCTGGAGACTTATATTAAGGAGCCTATGATCGATCTTCCATATTGTTTTTCTGGAGATATGTTAAAAAAATTTTGTTTGAGAGTCCTGCAAACTTTATTTCAGCCTACGCCCCCTGTCCTCAGGTGATAAGCTCCAGAGGATGAGAATCATTCTTTTCAGGTTGCAGGGTGCCCCTCAGGCATGGTTAGTTTTCTTGCTCCCTTCTTCTGAAGCTTTGCGCTCTGTGGATCGTTTTTTGAGGCCTTAGGATTAATTTATGATGATGCTGGTAGGGTCTCACTGGCAGAGGGGAAGCTCAGAGGTTTACCTTAGGGGGATTCTCCTATTGAGGAGTTCTGTGCTGAATTTTACTGCTGGTTGCAATGCAGGGTCTTTCTATTTAGTCTCAGTCAGAGTCAGTTTAATTGCGGCATAGCAGATTACATTAAGGACCTTTTGGTGGGGTATCCAATGCCTCAAGGCCTTGGTGCAGCCATGTCTTTAGCCTTTAGGGTAGGAAAACGGATTCGGGGAAGACATCCCTACCTACGTATGGGGAGGAACCCATGCAACTGAGTTCATTGGTTGGCAATGCTCATCGGTGAGAGTGGGGTCAAGGCAAAGGGCAGTGTTTCCACTGCAACCAGACGGGACATTTTCTGCAAAATTGTCCTCGCCATAACTCTCAGCCAGGGAGACTATGATTGCTTGGATGTCGTCCCCCAGGCTGGTACTTCCCACTGAGATACTCGTCTTATCCATCAAGACACAGTCAAGTGGTGTGGGTTAGAGGTAAAACCTCTGGATTCCCCCATCCCCATATCTGCCATTGATACCTCTCTATTGTCTCAGAGGTTTCTGAGGTTTTGTGTACCAAACCTTTCTTTAAAAATTGGATTATTTCACACCGAAGTCATCACTTTGTATGTAATGGAATCTCTTTAAGCGCAAATCGTCTGGGGTTTGCCCTGGTTGCGGTTGCATAATCCTGTAGTAGATTGGGAGAAGACGTTAAGTGGAGCCCCTACTGTAATGATTGTTGTATTTCGGTAGAAGTGTCTTCTGTGCGAGCCGAGTTACCTGAAGATTGGTCTGTCTCTGCAGATGTGTTTTCACAAGAAGGGGCAATCCTTTCAGACATTGAAGGGATGTTTGGCGGTGGCTCCAATTTTAGTACAACTGGACTTGTCCAGACCATTTGTAGTGGACGTGGATGCCTCAAATGTGGGGGTAGGTGCAGTGCTATCCCAAGGTACTAATACATTGTAAGATCTTCGGCCTTGTGCTTACATTTCACGCAATTTTTTTCCTGGCTGAGCGCATTTATGACATTGGTGACAGAGAACTGTTGGCAATTAAGTGGGCATTGGAGGAGTGCCAACAGTGGTTGGAAGGAGCACGGCATAAGGTGACGGTGTTTATGGATCACAAAAACCTAATCTACCTTGAGTCAGCTAAGAGACTTAACCCTAGACGGGCGCAGTGGTCATTGCTTTTTTTTTTTGCATTTTGACTGTCTTGTTACATGTCGACAAGGCAGTAAAAACACTAAGGCTGATGCTGGTTCAAGGAGTTTCCTTCCCATAATTTCCCACGCCCATTGTTTGAGTGGGTGGTGGTATCAGCGGTTTCCCTAGGGTGGAGGAACTGGTCCGTAATGCGCAGGATTTATCACCAGCAGGGTTGCCAGCGGGAAGGCAGTTCCTGTCCATTTGAGGCTACAAGTACTGTCTGAAGTACACAATCCTTTGTTAGCTGGGCAGCCAGGAATCAATAAGACCCAGAAGCTACTCCAAGAAGGTTTTGGTGGCTATCTTTGTGACGGGATGTTTTCAGTTTTGTTGCATCCTGTGATGTTTGTGCCAAGACTAAGTCACCATGGAATTCTCCTGCTGAGAGATTGAGGCCTTTGCCTGAATTTGCGCTAAACCTTAGACCGCTGGATATTACGGGGACGTCGGCTAAAAATCTTAAACTGGTGATGGATAACAGATGTTCGGAGAAGACTAGTTTCTTGGTGGGGAATTTGGTTTGGTTGTCTACTAAGAACATAAAAATCAAGGTAGGGTCCACAATTCGTCAGTACATTCAAAATCATGGAAAGAATTGGTCCAGAGTCTTTTCATTTGGAGATTCCTAGTTCAATGACAATCAGCGTATTTCATAAATCTATGTTGAAAAGTTTGTGGTTCATCTTCACCGCTTGTGGTGGATGGAGATGTTTGCTTTGAGGTAGGTTGCATACTGGACTCTCATCTAGTTAGGAGATCTCTCCAGCATTTATTGCAGTGGCGTAACCATAGTCCTGAGGACGTGAGTGCTGGCAGCAGACGTCCATGCGGACCGACTAGTTAAAAATGTTCACAGGCTGAATCCTAAGCGACCTTGTGCTAAGGGTCCTGGGGCCCCTTCTGGAAGGAGAGGTACTGTTGCAGCAGTGCTGAGATTGCTGCCAGATTGACTAAGTCTGGTGCGGGTTTTAGGCTTGGTTCTGCACCTTCTGGCTCAGAAGTTTTGACGTAATGTAGTAACAACTAGGGGTGATTAGCTTGCTGTTTACCTGGGCTGGATACTGAGCTAAAGTGCAGTTTGAAATGGTAGTAAGTGGCTCCCGTAGACAGCGTGGTCTCCGCTGTGACGTAAACAGAGGCTCCATATGCTGCGGCTTCACAACCAGCTAAATATGGTGTTTTATTTTGGGATTTGCTTTGTTCTTTATTTTGTAGGCCAAGTAGGGTTACTAAGGTCCTAGAAACGAGTGCAGGTCCGCATCTATCAAAGTGATCCGTCTGCCTTGCTAGGCAGGGCCCTCTCCCTCGTCGTCATGTATTTAGGGAAAGACTTACCAATTATCTTGAGTTGTTTATTTCAGTTGCTGCACTTTGGGCTATTATTGTACATAATTGCAAGTGTTGTTCCAGCACGTGATTTGCGGACGTAACAGAACCTCACATGCTCGCCTCCAGGACCTCTCTAGAACAGCACCGGTCCTCTGGAATGCACTACCCCCAAAACATCTGTACAATCCCTGATATAAAGAACAGATACTCAACTCTCTGGATCCACAGTGAGCATATTGATAAAATATATTTTTTATGACAGAGAAAAAAATACATAAAAATGGAAATGCACACTTCTCATAATAGATGCTAGTGAAATGAATGTGCCTCCATGTTCTATCTTATGTGTAGCCTTTTTGTAAGCAAGAAGCCATCTTCTATGCCTCTTTTTCACTGTATTCTTTTATCCTATTCTGGAGGATTTATGGATATTAAATGGTTATTTAATAAAAGTCTTGAGTAACTCAGTGAGGCTTTTGCTCCAGAAGATGGCTACTGTGGCATTTAGACTGGCTGACGAGGCAAACTGACATGTTCCTAACTGTTCACATATGTTCCTAAACATTCTCTCTAAACAACCTATTGTTTAGATTTACCGTTCCAAGAAGTTAATCATGTATGATCAAATCTGCGCCTGCATGCGTCTGGTTGGCATTTTAGATGTAACATTCCTTATCCTGCATATTCATATTTTGTTAAGGTTTCTTTTGACCAATGGCAATAACTGAATTATAATAGATTGAAAGTATTGTAATTGAATATGTGCCCCTATAAAACCTGATGCCTATCAATGAACAGACAGATAACTTTGACCACATCAAGTCGTGTGTGGTTTGACAAGTTATTTCCTGGCCCGTATATACTTCTAACCAATTTGAATCCCAGAGGCGTATCATAGCAAAAATTATTTGCACCAACATAGACAAACATATATAAACTTTATTAAGAACTCGAAGAATTGAAAACACTTAAAATCAAAACAAGATAAAACATGCCTCACTCAGAGAATAATTTATCTAAAGGCCCTTTTTGTATAGAATGAACTGTTGGGCACATATGCCAGACAGGGCTTCACAATGATTTTACATAGGCTGATCTTTCATTCAGTTTTCTGCATGCAGAAACCGAGTGACGAACAAGAAATACATTTACCATATTGCTCTATAAACTATTAATATGGTTACTAACAGTATATTTAGCGGAAGTGTATTTATTCCGGGCCCGCCTCTACATGGGCGCTGGTTAGTGTCCTGCCTGAGTTGTTAGCTGACTGCAGTCCGCTATCTCACCAAAGTACCTCTGTCTATAAATTCTGTGTGAAGCTTATTCACTTCTACCGTATACTGTGTTATATACATTGCTATTTCCATTTGCATTAATAAACATCTTCCCTATCCTCAGCCTCCTGTGTTCCTACTGTGCGGCCGCCCCTATTGGAGTAATGGCCCTGCTATATTGGTTAGGGATAGTGTTCCCATCCCAGTGTATCTGTTGCTGTTATTTGCCCTATTTTGTGTTCCATACATTTTGGTGTTATTATACATGTCTATATTTGTCCATTGCAGACATAGGTTACATCTAGATCTGGCCTGTTGGGGAGCTCTGTACTTGAGCCCTGCACGAATGTAGCAATAATGAACAGGGAGTGGTCCGGAGGGGCCCAACATAAAATAAAAATATTAACCACCCCTTTAAAACAGCTACAATTGGTGCCAACTCCAAATGCGACAATTGTAATCAGATTTCAGCTGTGAAACAGCCATCAATCGCTGCTTATGGAGCAGGCGTGGCTCACAAGCCCACTGCATCCTTCCTGAGCGACCAATGACTGATAAATCTGTCAGTGCACCATATACAGATGGTCCCTGACTTGCGAACAGGTTCCGTTCCAGGAGCCCGTTCGCAAGTCGATTTGTTCGCAAGTCGAACAAATGCTTGTATGGAGCGGGATCGCGGGTGGATCCCGCTCCATACAATGTCGGGTGCCGGCTGTTCTTACAGCGGACACCCGGCGGCAGTAGTTCCGACGAGCCGCGCCGCTCGGCTGAACTGTTAACACTTTAAATACCGCTCTGACAGCGGTATTTAGAGTGTTAACAGTTCTGACGAGCGGCGCAGCTCGTCAGAACTGCTGCCGCCGGGTGCCCGCTGTAAGAAACAGCCTGCACCCGACGTTCAGGGGGCCCGTACAGTGTCCCACGATGAGATCGCGGGACGCTGTGTAGTTGCTAGGCAGCCGGGGACCTACTGAAAGGCTCCAGGGCTGCCTATGCAGAGTGCCCATCAAGCGCACGGCTTGATAGGCGCTCTGCATAGACAGCCCTAGGGCCTTTCAGAAGGCCCCCGGCTGCCTAGCAGCTGCGATCTGACCGGACAGGCTTCTATCAGGCTTGATAGAAGCCTCTCCGCTCCCTGCACAGTATGATGTAATGCCATGGCATTACATCATACTTTGCAGGACAGATAGTTCGTATCTAGCGAAATTCGTAACTCGAATGTTCGCAAGTAGGGGACTATCTGTATGTACATCGTGGGGTCCTGTTTTTTTTTTAAACATACACTATTGTAAATGCAAACTTGCTGTAGCTAAACAGGTGCCTGGCTGTCAGACAGCTTTGTTCCATATTTTCCGGCTCATATAAAACTCAATGAGCAATACGTAGTGAACAAAGGAATCGGCAGTGCAGTTGCCTCTATTGGACCCAGTAAGTACATGACTGACAAGCGCCCCCCGCATCTAAGCAGACCCAAAGCAGCTGTACTAGATACAGAGGGCAGACTTTCACCTGTAACTGGGGTTCCCATAGATGCCCCAATTATAGTGGAAAACTCCTAAATAGAAATGCCTTTTATGATGTATTGGGGAACATGTTAGGAAAAGATATATAAAAAAATTACCAATAAAAAAAAACCACACACCACACCAGTCTTGTAATGTAAGACTATACAAGTTATAAATCAAAATGACCAAAACATAATAATTAACCCATTCTCATACTTTATTTTTAACATTTGCAAATTTATACTAACAAAGAACTACACAAAAAAAACATTTTCCTATAACTTTTCATACATCAACCTCTAGTACATAAAACCCCCTTTTTTTTAATTTACTAAAAAAAAAACAGACCTACGCATCACAAAAAATAGGCAAAATTTACTTTGCATCACCCAATATGGTAAATCTCTAAAAAGCGTCAGGTCACATAGACCCAAAACATTTTGATTGTTCAGAGGTTAATCCAGATCCAATGGGTCCAATGTTTTCCTATGGGTGCCTGTACACGCTACACTTCTCTGTAGTAAAATACAAATGGAGTTAATGAAGTCTCATTCCTCAGTCTCCTTATTGTTGAGTCCAACTCATGGGAAATAGACCATAAAATAAAACAGTCCGTAATACTGATCATTATCAGATGACAGTTTTGTTTGCTGCGTTAAAGGAGAGAGTAAAAGGGGCGACTGAAGAGCAACTTCAAATCACAGCGTCATAGAAGAATTTCGGAGTATAAGTTTATGGCCATGTTTGATACCCTCAAGAATAGAATGAGCTTCAGCTCGGGATTCTTGCATAAGTGGGGAATATAAAAGGTCTGAAGGATGTCAAGACTGGTGTCCTCTTCCCAATCATTGTTTGTTTTTTATTTTTCTCATAAAAATTCAGAAATTGATTGCAGACTGTTGCCATCCAGTAAGTGGTGCTGCAGAGGTAGTATTTCCATCTTTTTCTATGTGCAGTCTATTACCATCTTCTACGTGAATTAGAGATAAAAGACATCATAAAACTGTTGCATTCCTCAGCTCAGTAGACAGATTGAGTATTTATCTCTGCTCAGATTGTCTTGGGTTTGCCCAATCTGAGCATTATAATTGTTTGGCACAGGTCCTTTGAGAAGTCCTGCCTGCACCGTCCTGTTATGCTATGGCTCCTGTAAGGGGCAAGTTATACATCAGAAGGCATCCCAAGAGCCTGATCACACATCATGGAATAAATCCACACTAAAATCCACCTGCGGATCTTCATAGCAAGATTAATTATAATGTATGAATAACTGCTGTGAAGATCTGTAGCATTTCCACAACAAATAGAGCATGCTGCGGATGTGAAAGTTTGCAGCTTGACTATCTTCACTGCTGATTTTTTATCCACTATAAAAGTGGAAGGGATTTCCTAAATCCCCATTCTCTACACTGTATTATATGTTGGCGCAGAATTTCAGCTTGCATTCTACAGCCGAAATTCCGCAGGAACTATTTCTTTTCTGCAGGACAAATATGTATCCATTTTTGCCAAATAGAAATTAAAACTAATAAAATGCAAAAATGGAGGCAAACACAGATAACAGAAGGTCATGCTGGGTTTTTGAAACACAGCTATGATAAATACAGCTACATCAGTAGATATATAGATTTACATTAGCTACATATTCTGGTCCACAATACAGTTCAAATACGCTCCTTTGAAAGCGGTCTTAGGCAGCAGATCCTACAATGAGGTTCCACAATTGTAACATTTACTACAATCTGAGCATTAAAATGATTTCTCCCCTGCGTGAGTTCTCTGATGTTTAACAAGATTTGATTTTCTGCTAAAATGCATCCCACATTCAGGACATGAAAATGGCTTCTCCCCTGTGTGAGTTCTCAGATGCGCAACAAGATTCGCTTTATGGCTAAAACACTTCCCACATTGTGAACATGAAAATGGCTTTTCACCTGTGTGACATTTTAAATGTTTCACAAGATTTGATTTCTGACTAAAACATTTCCCACATTCAGGACATGAAAATGGCTTCTCGCCTGTGTGAGTTCTCTGATGTATAACAAAATCCGATTTCATGCTAAAACATTTACCACATTCTGAACATGCAAATGGCTTTTCACCTGTGTGAACTCTCAGATGGTTAATCATACGTGCTTTCTGACTATAATGATTCCCACATACAGGACATGAAAAAGGCTTCTCTCCTGTGTGAGTTCTCAGATGTACTATAACCTCTGCTTTCTGTCTAAAACACTTCCCACATTCAGGACATGAAAATGGCTTTTCTCCTGTGTGAATTCGTAGATGTTTAACAAGAATCAATTTGTGGCCAAAACACTTTCCACATTCTGAACATGAATACGGCTTCTCTCCTGTGTGAATTCTTAGATGACTAACAAGACTAAATTTCTGGGCAAAACATTTCCCACATTCAGGACATGAAAATGGCTTCTCTCCTGTGTGAATTTTTAAATGAGCCACAAGATTTCCTTTGTGACGAAAATGTTTCCCACATTGTGAACATGAGAATTGCCTTTCATCTCGGTCAGTTCTCCGGTGCCAAGAAAGATTTGATGCATTTTTAAAATTTGTCCCACATGAAGATATTTCTCCCTGTCTACTACGAGTTCTTTCTTTGCCGATCAGTGAAGGTTTCCTGTCACTAGCGCCATCAGCGGATAGATCTTTGCTGTTAAGGACTAAGAGTACATTAGAGGTTATTGAATTAGGTTGTGTGGTATTATCTTCTACTTCATATGGAGATACGCGATGTTCCTGGGGGCCTCTACTCCAGTCTTCACCTGGAGAAAAACAAATAATGATTCTTGCCCTATTTGTTTTTAACTTAACCAATCAAGCTTTATTGAAACAATAGCAAGGAAACCTACTAAAATGGAAATAAAAGAAAAACAGGATAACATATGATAAGTAAATCACTAGTAAATATATGAAAGAGATAGAGGACAAACAAAAACATCGTAGTATTTGTAAGCACTTTGTCTGTAAAGATCGCAGAACATAATCTCTAGTAGGTAGAGATAGCTAAAATGTAACTTTTAAAATATCATCTATAGAGATGAGCAAGCATACTCGCTAAGGGCAATTGCTCGATCGAGCATTGCCCTGAGCGAGTACCTGCCCTCTCGGGAGCAAAGATTCGGCTGCAGGCGGTGGGCGGGGAGGAGCGGAGGGGAAATCTCTCTCTCCCCTCCGCTCCCCCCTGCTCACTGCTGCAACTCGCCTGTCACCCGCGCCGGCAGCCGAACCTTTGCTCCCGAGCGGGCAGGTACTCGCTAAGGACAATGCTCGATCAAGAAATTGTCCTTAGCAAGTATGCTTGCTCATCTCTAATCATCTATTATTTCCACATTGCAAAAGTGGTCAACGACATGTAAGCAAAATGTAAAGCTGGGTATATATTCATTGACGTCCAAAATACACTCATTGTCAAAAACAAAATCTCTCCCCTAGAAGGAGTTGTCAGAATTAAATGAAACTTTCTTTGTGTCATTGTAACATTGATATAAGTAAGTGATTACAACATCAGAGCAGAAGGATAATTTATTTCAGAAAACTGACCCTTTGAGGGAAGGCTCTGGTACCCTGTTATATCGCCTTTAGCTTGGATACAAAATGTGATACAGGTGAGTATGGAGGCTCTAGTACCCTGTTGTATCGCCTCTAGCTTGGATACAAGATGTGATACTTGTGGGCATGGAGGCTCTAGTACCCTGTTGTACCACCTCTAGCTTGGATACAAGATGTGATACTTGTGGGCATGGAGGCTCTAGTACCCTGTTGTACCACCTCTAGCTTGGATACTAGATGTGATACAGGTGACCATGGAGGCTCTGGTACCCTGCTGTACTGCCTCTAGCTTGGATACTAGATGTGATACAGGTGAGCATGGAGGCTCTAGTACCCTGCTGTACTGCCTCTAGCTTGGATACTAGATGTGATACAGGTGAGCATGGAGGCTCTAGTACCCTGCTGTACCGTCTCTAGCTTGAATACAAGATGTGTTACTTGTGGGCATGGAGGCACACAGGTTCTGTATGGTATCCTGCCGTATATCACTCCACATTTGCTGTAACGAGGACTCTAGATCATGAAAACTTATAGGCTGTCAATGTTGACATCCTAGATGGTCCCATACATGTTCTATTGGTGATAAGACACACCATGAAAGT
The DNA here is from genome assembly GCF_035609145.1 of Eleutherodactylus coqui. Classification (NCBI taxonomy): domain Eukaryota; kingdom Metazoa; phylum Chordata; class Amphibia; order Anura; family Eleutherodactylidae; genus Eleutherodactylus; species Eleutherodactylus coqui. The sequence continues at coordinate 28,056,240 of NC_089839.1, forward strand.
GTGACAATGTTGTGGAGGCATTCCTGTAACAACCGTGTGTGTGTGGCCAAGCATTATCCTGCTGGAAAATGCCTCTTGAAAGCCGCTATGAGAGGAACACACATGGCTGCAGGATGTCCTGAATAGGTCACTGAGCTGTCATTGTCCCTCTTGCTACTACTAGGGGCGATCAGCTGTCATATGCGATGGCCCCCAGACCATCACACCAGCAGTGGGGGCAGTGCGCAGCTCTGCAGCAAAGGCAGGATTGAGGTGCCCACTCCTAGGTCTTCAGACATGAACATGGCTGTCGTTCGTACCCAAACTAAATCTGGATTTCTTGCTGAAGACAACCCATTTCCACACCGTAGCAATCCCGTTTTGTTGTTCATGATGCCACTACTAATGGGGATGATGGTGGGTGGGTGTCAAAGGCAATACACATGATGGGCATTGTTAGAGCAAATATCCTTTAGCCAAGCACCTGGAAATAGTTATGACAAATGCAAGGGCCTGTAATGATGGATTCACCTGTCTCTAGAGGGCAAACAATAAAACAATTGGGGCTGCTCAAGCTTGTTAGGGGATCAGATGATCCTCTCTACTGTTGGTCTGTCGGGGGCGTCTTGAGCCTGGTTGCTTGGGTGCATGCCTTCACACAACCACTGGTCCCAACGTCTCCCAACAGCCTCGTTATTTTATGGCACCTGGGCCATTCTAAGTCAATAAAAACAACCAGCTTCTCTCATTCTAATAATGCACATCCTCTCAAACTCTGTTAACTGTCCAAAATCTCTTTCATATGTCGTAAAGGCATCTGATGGTCAACAAAGTTCTACACAAATGGAAAAAAACAAAAACACACAAACAGCCTCTGCGAGCCTTTATATAGGTCGAGGGTGGGACCACTTTTAGGGCCTCAAATAACAAGACCGTTCATCTAATCAGGTCACAACTCTAATACTTTGCATATCTGCCTGAGATGTAACTGCATGCTGAGTTTTGCAACGAATGACTCCTTCTAGGAGTGTGATTTTTTTTTTTTCTGACAAAGATGTGAATAGTTCTATGTCTTTTTTTATATATCACAAATTTTGTGCTGATATGCAACCCTTTCCTTCTTCTCTAAGACTCCCTCAGGGTAATGAGATTTAAAAAAGTATTCCCATTGAGATATTAATGCCATATCCATAAGATATGCCATGGAAGCTGAGCGACTTTGGAGAGCTATATTAGAAACAGAATGGTCTACGGATTGACATTGCACCTGCAACCAGATTGCGATTGACGCAATTTATGGAGAAATAGGAACAAGCGTCAATAACAGACTCCTTGCACTTCATGCAGATTTTGGTGAAAGAGAAGATCACCTCTGAGGGTATTATGGTTCTATGTGTCTGTAAAAACATTCTTAAAAGACCTAAATTGGTTAATGTATTCTTTATCTACTCCTGTTTGTTACCATCCTGATCCATTAATCATTGTATTTACTATTATTTTTATCAATGAAATGTAGTGACGCCACTGGTTGATGGATAGTAATAATGGGACACACGTTTTGCACTCCAACTGACTATGAATGTGGACCACACGTTGCGCTCCACGGCACCACGTGACATCCATAACCTCGTCAATGGACATACCCCTCCCCAGATGATGTCACATGCTAATCAGCTTGGCGTCCATCGTGACAATAATATGCCTCAGACAACATACAAGACACAAAATATCTACAACACAACAAATAGAACAAAGGTCAAAGGAGACCCCATAGATAGTAGAATATAAGTTAACTACTAATATCTAATAAGCCGCATAAAATTTCCGTATGAGATGGAAATTTTTAGGAAATAATCCACTTATGTAAACGAAAGACCTACAGTAATAACATCGGTCCCCCTATCCAATTGGGAAGGTGATTAGGACCTCTCTTACTTATAATTGTGAGGGATGCTAGTAGCTAGTTTGATACTCATTCAGAATGCTTCTCACTTAAGATTGTGAGCGAAAACACTAGCTAATGTAGTTCTAGTTCTTTTACGTCGAAGGACCTATAATGATAATGTCGGTCCCCCTGTCCGATTAAGAAGGTAATTAGAACCTCTCCCACTTATAATTGTGAGAGATTTTAGTAGCTGGTTAGATTCTGATTCAGAACGTATCTCACTTAAGATTGTGAGCGAGAATACTAGCTGATTTAATTCTAGTTTATTCACTTATGATCGTGAGTGGAAATAACAACTGATTAGGTTCTAATACATAGTAACTGACTAAGTTCTGGTTCCGTAATAACTGATTGGATTCTGGTTCGACTCGCGTTTCAGTCAACTAAGTGACTCATCAGGAACCCTGAATGATTGGAGACAAATTGCCGTTAAAATAGCAATTTGGATATAGATGAGAATGACTATATCCGTCTTGTAGTAACTAGAGCGGATAAGAAGATGCTAACAAGGAGAATCTCATCTTGATTATGGATCACACATTTGATGAAGATTTCTCATAGAAAGCCGTCCTAAAGAAATGGATCACTAGATGATAAAAAGGTCCTAAATGACGATTAATGTACTAAAAAGCACTTAAATCGTCACAGGACGAGGATCCATCTAATTCCATACAGAGGCTACCTTCTGGGCTGGAGATGCTGGCACGTCCGTAGTTCCTTGGTAGTTCTAGGACTAGTTGGGTTATACCCATTATCATTACTTTGACTAGGTCCTAAGTGTGTTGCGTATCGACTCAGTTTTACTGGGAACTTATGAGGCTAATATAATATTGTTCCACTATCTGTTGGGTATTGGCTCAGACTACATGGGAACTTTGGAGGTTAAGCTAATACAGCTCTAGGAGCCCTCGGGGGTTATTCCTCAAGGTTTCATATTAGCCTCTGTAGCTAGACTCGAATAACGCGGACTCGAGCATTTGGGTGCTTGCTCATCTCTAATCTTAATGCTTGAAAAAGGCGTTTTAATACGCCGAAACGCGTTGCAGTTATTTACATAAAGTATGGTTTATTAACCTACATCCAATTTGGATTACTTTAACGATCCTCCCAACCCGTGGATTGCAGAGTGCATTTTTCTCTTATTGAATTCTTTTTCTTTATTCTGCTTATTTTAGGAGGTGAATTAACATAAAATAGTAATTGTGTTTCCTTTTTAAGATGTTCTTGATACCAAACAGTGTAGCACTGAGGGTTTTGCTGCTTCAATAACTCCCATGTAATGGAAATAGCATAGTGGCTGTGCTACGCTGTTTCAATAATGCCCATTCACTTCAATGGTAGTTATGGTAACACCCAACTAGGTGGATGGGAAGCCAGCCGTGGGTGTATCATCTAACCGGGTAATGTGACAGCCCCTTTAGCTCTGTGATCATATCTATCCGACATTTCTGGCATATCCTGTGAGTATAATATTACATATTAAATAGGGTTTTCAGGCACTAAACTATTGATGACCCATCCTCCGGATCGGTCATTAATAGTTAATTAGTATAGTGGCTGTGCCTGGTATTGCTGCTTCATCCCATTCACTTGAATGGGATGGCGCTGCTCTCAGACCATGTGATGAATGAATGTGATGTCACTGGTCTCTTCAATCAGGTGAGGAGAAAAGATCCCCAGCAATCAACAATCTTGAGAATAGATCATCTATAGATTGAAAGAATGTAAGAATGAGTAAAGAAATATAAATTAAAGGGCTTCATGAATACCACAATCACACTCCGCTCACCAACTGCTTCTCTTCCTGTTTGAAAGTCTGCAGTCTGGATTCTAATAAAACTGCCTTCCCAATAAATTCACAGCCTACAGACAGTGCAAGTGTCGCCTGAAGACATGGTGTGTACCCCATGGGGTCCATATAATACAGGTTGAGGCACTAAATGGGTAATAGTAATAATCAGGTGGAAGATGATATTCTGAGCTTCCCATTAATAGAATACATTCAAACAAGATTTATGAAAGGCTCTTACCGTTCACCGACACTGATATGGGTTTATTGAGTCCACTCATTGTTACTTCAGAACTTTCCTGCAAAAATCCCACAAAGAGAAGTGAGAAGAAAGACCCCTAATTTATCTTATGTCCATCAGTACTGTGCACTATTGGCACCCCCTAAGATGCCCTATAGCCTTGTGAAGTGTAGTAACTGGACTAGCATTGATTTCACAAGTGGACAGTAGAAGTCTAAAGGAATATCGAGTGCCAACTGGATAGCTACCCATAGCTCTAGGATATTTCTAGGTGCAGGATCTCTGTTGCGAATGGATCTCTCCACCACATCCCATAAATGCTTGATTGGGCTCATGTCAGCTGATTGTGCAGGCTAAAGCATTCGTAGGAACTCTCCAGAATGTTCTGCAAACCAATTTTGGAAAACTTGGGTCTGAAGTCATAGTGCACTATCAGTCTGGAATATCGTATCATTGTGGGGGTCCATGTAGACCATGATGGGCTGCAAATGGTCACTAAGCAGTGAAACATAGCAGGCACTGGTGAATTAGCCAGATCAGTGGACCCAACACACACCATGAAAACACAGCCCCACACAAGCATAGAACCACTACTAGCCTGCACAGTGCCTTGCTGACAACTGGGGTCTATACCACACATGGACCCTACCATGAGCCTAAAACAATTGGTACTATGACACATTGGACAATGCCAAATATTGCCAGTCTTTTAGGGTCCAACTAGCAAACTCAAGAACCCAGATGAGCTACTGTCTCCAGTGTTGTCTTCTGCTACCATATCCCATGTAAGCTAAAAAACCACTGCATTGACCAATGGGATTTATGTGGGGGGCTTCGTACATTGAATGTGATTTCTGCAAGATTCACTTGACTCTTTGCATGGACAATTCTACACAGATGCCTCCGGCTATTCAATGCGATGGCTGTGATTGGTTCGTCGAGTGCTGCAGTGATTGCTTCTTAAGTGCCTCACCTCAGCCAATCATAGCCAGCGCTTCCTGGGGGCAGGATTTATGAACCCCTGACCAGGAAGCGCTGATTGAAAACTTCAAGAAAGTGTGTCGGGGAACTGCAAGGAGAAGTGCAGCAGAGCGGACACCGGCTGTTATGTGATGTATTGGTTTTTTTTATTTTATTTATAATGCAGTCAGGACTTATTTTCGGGGTGGGGGATTATATTTCAAGCTTCCCGAAAATCCTGGCAAAAAACGCTACAAAGTCACACAGCGATATTGCTGTCACTGTGTGAAAGACGCTCTAAGACACTAGAAACCATTTGCAGCCGCTATCGCTAACAACTCACAATAAACAGATGACAGAGAGCACACAGTATACTACACTGCTGCTGGAGAAGATTAGTAGAAAGCTCCATTACATCAGTCTGTAGAGGATTTACAGAAATCTCAGCTTTATCTACCTGATGATCCAGTGGGACATGTTCCTCTTCCTCTGGACAATCCTGGGAATATAGGGCACTGGGACATCTCTCTGGGGGATTTCTCTGACCATCTATATGAAATAACCAGAGACTGAATAAATTGTATATCAGATGACGATGAGACTCGCCGACCCTCCAAACTGTCCTCTACATTCAATCAAGGTCTCCTCTTACCCGGTGATGTGAGGGGCTGCTGATCCTCCATCATGACGTCCTTGTACAGATCCTTGTGTCCTTCTAAATACTCCCACTCCTTCATGGAGAAATAGACAGTGACGTCCTGACACCTTATAGGAACCTGACACACACAATATATCGTCATCCTCCAGACTCTTACCTTGGTGGTATTATATAATGTCCCCCATTCCCAGCAGCGCTCACCTCTCCGGTCAGCAGCTCCGTGATCCTGTGGGTAAGTTCTAGAATCTTCTGCTCATGTATCAGTGAATGAGGTGAAGGCTCGGTGATGGGGCTGTGGGTCCGGCTCCATCCTCCTGACACATAAGGAGCCACACACTCACCAGACCACTTCTTCACTACTGTGCAATCCTGTGGATGGTGAGACACTGATCACTACATGGAGGCTAAGAATCCTTTACCTTTCCCGTTATTCCCCTGTTTATTACTATAGATAAGAGTGACATCATGTGAAGCTCTCACCTCTCCAGTTATCCAGTAGATGATCTCCATGGTGAGGTCTAATATCCGGGCAGCCATGTGGTCTCTGTCCTTCTCCGTCCTTGGTGGGTCATTGATGGAAAGGACCATCGTCTTTATCTGTGAGAGTCCTGTACCTAAGGAACCTGAGGGCGACAAGGACATCTTCCATGAAGTGTCTCACTACAAGGGGATTATGGAGGATTAGTGAAAGCATAAAATGGAGGTGATTTAGCTATGAAGGAGTCCTATATAATCTTCTTATCAATAATCTGGTATATATTAGTCAGCCGCCTCTGTTATATAGTGAGTATAGGGCTATACAATATATACATCATCAAAGGTCCTAAAGTCACTAGGTTATAACATCTTCAGATAAGTTAGTGCTCCACCTCCAACATAAAGATGAGACAAGAAAGTAGACCAGTCCCCTTGGTTCCCCTTGTTGTCCGCCTCCGCATTACTTTCCATAGAGTAGATGAATGTGGCCGAAGGCTCGTGAAGAACACACATCTCTATTAGGGGGCATTTACAAGGGCGATTTTCCTGAATGATTTCTGTACCTACCTGCACATGTAATCATAAAAGCATTACATGAAGCCCAACCTGTCTCCTCCCAGACGTGTGACTAATCCTGTCCTAAAATTGGTTTTAATCCTTTAACTGCTGGGGCACAATTCAAGAGTTCCTTCATACAGCAGCCAGACAATCCAGATGGAGCTTAACTTTTAATTTTTAATCCCAAATCACAGCAATATCACAGGAGACGCCACAACACAGAACAATGACCAAGTATCCGTCCCCTTAAGACATGGTAGAAGATCCTCTTCTCCAATTATAATATCAGGAACATTGCCTCAACGCATCTCCCTGATCAGATGTCCATCAGCTTTCCTCATGGGTCCAGGATCTGGCCTCAGTATCTGATCCTGGCACCTTCCAAATAGCTCACTCTCTTCAGCTTCATTCAACTATTAACCCCAACCACATGAGCTCCATCTTTTCACAACCCCCTTTATGCTGAACAGGGATGGTATGTGTAATTAATGGCCCTAAACATGTGATGAAGACAGATCCACTAGGTCCTGTGCCCCCATCCCTTTCCCATGCTATAAATTATTTTGGCTTTGGTCAGTCTGCCCAGGCTATTCATTTAGCAAATCTACATGATGCCTCATGTGGTGCAGAGTGTTTAGGCAGCAGAAATGCAGTCCTAAGTTCTAGCTCACGACCTGAAGGTTGCAGATTCAATACCCATGTGTTTCAGGTAGCTGGCTCAAGGTCAACTCAGCCTTCCTTCATTTATATAAATAAGCCTACATGCTTTTCCTTGCACCACACTTTGACCCCTTTGCTGTAATTTTGGTGTATGAGGTTGGAGTCATTAGATGACACACATGCTCACCGATGCCGTAAAATCATCAAATGTGAGTTTAATACATTCAGGGACCTGTCAGGCAGGCTGAAAGTTACAATGTTAAGTCTATGGGTGGCGCTGCTGTGCTTCAAGCATGCGCTGGAATGAGGGAAGCATTGCTAAGCAACACCGCATACTCTGCTAAGCTGGACCATACACTGCCCAACCATGAGCAATAGAGAGACAGAGACAGTGAGAGAAAGATCAATAGAGACAGAGAGCAAAAGACAGAAACACAGAGAGAAAGCGATAGAGAGACAGACAGAAAGAGAGAATGATAGGGAGACAGATACTGAAAGAGAGAAACAGATAGGGACAGAGAAACACAGAGAGCATAGAGAGAGCGATAGACAGAACCAGAGCAATAGACAGAGAGAGAAAGCGTGATAGAGACAGAAAGAGAGAGTGAGAGACAGAGAGGGACAGACAGAGAGAGAAAAGAGAGAGAGAGAGAGGGACAGACAGAGAGAAAAGAGAGAGAGGGACAGACAGAGAGAGAGGGACAGACAGAGAGAGAAAAGAGAGAGAGGGACAGACAGAGAAAAGAGAGAGAGGGACAGACAGAGAGAGAAGAGAGAGAGAGGGACAGACAGAGAGAGAAGAGAGAGAGAGGGACAGACAGAGAGGAAAAAGAGAGAGAGGGACAGACAGAGAGAGAAGAGAGAGAGAGGGACAGACAGAGAGAAAAGAGAGAGAGAGGGACAGAGAGGGAAAAGAGAGAGGGACAGAGACAGAGAGAAAAGAGACAGAGAGAAAAGAGACAGAGAGAAAAGAGACAGAGAGAAAAGAGACAGAGAGAAAAGAGACAGAGAGAAAAGAGACAGAGAGAAAAGAGACAAACAGAAAAAGACAGGCAGAGAGAGAGAAAGACAGACTGACAGAGAGAGACCTATAGGCTTTTTTATATCTTATATCTGCTCCAAATACAAAGTGACCTTCTAAATAACCACCTAACCAAGCAGACTTAGAAGTTCACAACCACCACCTTTGAAACATTTTATGTTCGTGTAGCGAACATCGGGTCAATCTAATAGTATGAATCTGCTCGCACATATAAGGATGTATGATATAAATATATGCAAATAAATAATAAACAATAATAGAGATATATGATATAAACATTCAGTAATATAAAAAAATGTTCTTATTTTTCCCTTTCCTTTCTCCTAAAGCCCAATGTCCACAGGGGGTATTATTTTGCAGAATCCACATGGGGCAACCGGGCGGAAGATCCACAATTCAAGCCACTCATAGGGAAGCATATGCGTCCGCAACTGAATTAAAGCATGAGGATTTGTTTTGCGGATCTTTGGGTCCGGAAAACAAATCACAGCATGATCCATTTCAGTGCGGTCCCCACACAGACAGCCTCCATTGAAGTCAATGGAAGCCGTCCGATCCGCGGCACATCCGCAGTTGAAACAGGTGCCGCAGATTCTGCGGGAAAGCAGGAATTAAAAAAAAAAAAGACTGTTTAACTGAACCTTCCTGTTTAGTCAGATCTTTCTTTAGATTTGGTTTATTCTCATTAATAATGAGCTTCTATCCAAACCCCTGACTTTTTTCACCGAGATAAACAAAATGCCCTCAGAATATCCTTTATCTACAAACTGGTTGGTCGAATTTTCAGCTTCCATTTCAACAACCTCTTCAAACAGCGAATACTGGATCAGTATTCCCCCAATAGCCATGTAGGCAGATGATAACTAATAAACAAAACTAAACCATTTATTGCCTTGGGCTTATGGGAAGTATTACATTCCACCTTACCCGCACCACACTTCATTTCCAAATCCAGATTCTGAACCTTATTCACTCCAGTATTGGCTGTGAACTGTAAATTATAATTGTTTACATTAATCTCATACAGAAATATATTCAATTCCACCGGGATACCAGACCAAACAAAAATGAAATCGTCAATAAAACACTTCTATAAGACCAGGTCTACATCTAGTTTGGGACATATGGATTTATGTTCCCAAAGCCCCATGACAAATTTGCATAACTTGGGGTGAAACTCGTACCCATGGCGGTCCCGGAATGCTGGTAACAGTGGAACCAGAACAAAAATAATTATGGGTTAATATAAAATGATTCATATTTATAATATAAGTTCCTTGTTCCTGCTCAGTTCCACTAGTTTTATTCTCTAAATGAAGTTTAATTCCCTCTAATCCTTAGTTATGTTTTATCGATGTATACAATGTTACTAATATCCTGTTACTCCTCCAGGGAGACCTCTAGTTTCGAGGATTGGTTTATTGACGTCCGATTGATCTCCATATCTTGATAAGTTTCTCCAGCTATTTGTAAAAAGGATTTCTTCATAATTAGGAGATAGTACAGCAATAATTAGGATAGTGGAAAATCTAGTATGGTGTAAACAACGGATATTGTTAACATTGGACGTTAGTTCATTGCTAAAACAAGCCTAGGATTTAGAGGGAATTCAATATCATTTAGAGAATACAAAGAGAGGAATTGAGTAGGAACAAGTAACATTTATTTTACGTATGATTGATTTTATATTAACCCATAACTATTTTTGTTTTGGTGCAAATTTTTATTGTATAAGGCCGCCTGCAGACGGGCGGAAATTCTGCAGCGGGATTTCGCGCGGAAGTTCCGCCCTTAGGAAGCTGACATAGGATTGCGTTAGCAAATGCAATTCTAGGCAGACGGCCGCGGTTTGTCTACGTGAAATCTTGCGCGTCAAACAAACAGCGGCATGCTTTATTTCTCTACGTCACTCCCCGACCGCCGCCTCCGGTCTGCGCATAAGCCGGCACATCAAATAGCCGGAGCCGCGGGTGAATACGCCCTGCTCTCTGCAGGCGTTCGGGTCGGGTCCCGCGGCGAGAATCCTCGCAGCCGGATCCAACCCGCCTGTTTGCAGGCGGCCTAAGTGCATGGAACTAAAGTTCTAAGTCTAGAGTATATGATTGACTATTTGATATTTATAATTTATGTTGTAAATATGACCTGCTCTGTGTAGTGCCCGGTGTCTCTCGCATCCTTCAGATTCCTCCTTTTCAGTTCCTTACAGTTAATATTAGTTATATCAGCTAGTTCTAATAATAATCTTTATTTGTATAGTGCCAACTTATTCCGTAGCGCTTAAACTATATGTTAAACTATAACACTGCCCCTAGTGTTCTAGAATAATTGCATCCAGAGTTTACCCCTCCCCCACAATGAAATCACATTTGGAGGGTCCCGTTCCCACCCATCCACAGCACCATCAATGACAGGTACTAAGCTGCTCACCTCTTTTCGCACTGCAAGCAATTACTTCTGATTACACACAGGAGAGATCGACTCGGATCACATTACATTCTGGCGGTAACCGGAATGGGCTAGCAGAAGTCCTGTGGGCGCAGCACTCATTCTCCAGGTCCAGTGTGTGTTAGGCCTCCTTCACATGGGCGACACCGCATCGCTGCGAGAAAATCGCAGCGATATCACATCGCAGCGATTTTCTCGCAGCAATAACGCAATTTTGTAGCGCTACAAAATCACGCAACTTGTAGCATTTGCTACTGTCAAAGTTGCATCGCATGCAAACTGTGTTTTTGTGAGATGCGATGCAACAGGGAGGAAGGCTCCATAGAGAAACATGGGCTACAAAACCTCACGTGTCGCGGGCATATCGCCGGACCTGCGAGGTTTGTGTGTCGTTTTGTAGCATGCTACAAAACATCTCGTGTGAAGGAACACGTAGGAAAGCATGGGCTTCACATACATGCGATTTGTAGCAATGCTACAAAATCGCGCGACTTTGTCGCCCGTGTGAAGGAGGCCTAAGTGTGTATGGCTTTCCATCTAGCGGATATCCCTATCTTCATGTATTATGGCCCAGCTGTGTGTCACGGTGGCAAGGCTGGTTGCAAATGGTGACAAGACTAAAAAAATCTTGTTGCCATTTTCAAAATCTTGGTCACATTGCCAGCCACTTTTGTAGTGTCTTGTGCCCTGACGAGGACTATCAGAGTATATAAACGCCCCCTAAAAATGAACCGTAACCTTGAACTGCAGACACCGGTGAAGTAACTAACATCTACTGTCACATTCTACTATGTGTGACTGTTCCCAGCAAGAGAAACCAAATAATCTTGTAGATATGATACCTTTTAATGGCTAACAAATACATGATGTTACAGTAAACTTTCAGATCTTCTATGGACCCTTCGTCAGGCTTAATGAAACGGATTTGGATAGGGTATGTATATATATATATAATATATATATATAACACAGAAATGCAAAGACGACACTCCTCTTGACCTAAATAGAAATGTTTTACACACAAAAATTTTGAAAATGATTTACACTTAAAACAAACAATACCAGACAAGCTGAGCAGAGGAGCAAACACTCAATCAGTCCACAGAGCCAAGGAATGTGACAGTTCCATAATGTGTGCTATCCCTCCCTCAGACCTGCACATAAAGGAGATGGAATAACACCTCTGCAGCGCCACCCACTGGACGGCAGCACTCCCCCAAATCAATGCATGAATGTTTACGAATTGCGTTATCTGATGTTGCGCTCGATATAGGAATGTATGCGAGGACCAAGTTGGACTTTATTGAATTATACATGTAAATTACTGAATTAAAAACAAATAGGTTTTAAGGCGGTAACACTGTGCATCGGCGGGCTGAGGACAGTATAGCTGTAGGTCTGTGCTATCACATACATGGAAGCTGTGTGCGCAATTCCTCACACACTACTGTGCGGACACCAATCACCTCCTCGCCGATATCATCACCTTTATAGGGTTATTCCCATCACACAGAGTGATGGACTATCACTAGGATACGTCATCTCTGTGTGGTAGGTGGGGGTCTGACTATCGGGACACTCGATCCTGAGAATGAAGGGGCTGCAGCTGGTTAGCACTGTGTGATTGGAATATAACCACAGAGAATGGTGACTCTTCCAGGGGGTCGGTGAGCAGAACACACCTTCACATCCCCCCCCACTGTGTCAGCAGGAGGAGTAACACTCTTTATGGTTGATGCTGCCCCCTGCTGGCTGGACTCCTATATAACAATTACAGATATGTCAACTAACCTGGTTTACAGGGAGTCACCCGATATTTTTTGGCCTCCCTCGCCCAGTGATATACAGTGATATACAGTACTTCCTGTGATATACAGTACTATGTAAATGTTTTAGGCAGGTGTCGAAGAAATGCTGCAAAGTAAGAATTTTTTTTCAAAACTAGGTGGTGTCATTGACCGATTGTCCGATTGTCCTCCTACTGAATACATTTGGAGTCAACAACCCCAAACATCCATCCAATGTCATTAAGAACTACCTTCAGTGTAAAGAAGCAGGAGTCCTGTAAATTATAATATGGCCCCACAGAGCCCTGATCTCATCATCCAGTCTGTCTGGGATTACATGAAGAGACAGAAGGATGTGAGCAAGCCGACATCCACAGACGTTCTGAGCTTAGTTCTTCAAGAAGTTTCAAAAATCCTCCCTTCAAGTACTGTGTGCGAGTGGATCTAGAAGAACTGATGCTTTCTTGAAGGCAAAGATGGTCCCGCCAAATAGTGATTTGATTTTTGGTTCAATCACAGTCATTCGAGCGCTGGCTGTGATTGGCTAAGCATCAGCCAATCACAGCCAGCGCTTACAGAAGGCGGGGATTTTTCAATTCCCGGCCAGAAGAGAAGAAGATGATCAGTGCCGGGACCCGGGGACAAGATGCAGCTGGGCTGACAGCGCCTCTAAGGTGATGTAGGTGTATTTTTTTCTGCGGTTAAGGCTTAAAAGTATTGGTTTGACATTAGCACTTGCTACTGTCAAAGTTGCATTGCACCACATTTTCGTGTGATTTGATGCAATGGAGAAGAAGGCTCCATAGGGAAACATGGGCTACAAAACCTCACAAGTTGCTTGCAAATCGCCGGACCCGCAAGGTTTTTGTGTCAAGTTGTCACATGCTACAAAACATCGCATGTGTGAAGGAACCCATAGGAAAGCATGGGCTTCTCATACATGCGATTTGTAGCATTGTAGCAATGCGACAAAATCGCACGTGTGAACGAGGCCTTACCCGACAGGTGGTTAGTACAACGGAGCGCTACAGGTATATTCTTGTGTTCCAAATTTAAAAGGGTTACGTTTGAGCTGCTCGCAGAATGATTGACTTGTCACACAGAACTTGTGTAATCTGACAATTTCTCTATTTATTCCGAAAAAAAGCAGAAAATACTGTATATACTCGAGTATAAGTCTAGTTTTTCACCACATTTTTTTATGCTGAAAAAGCCCCCCTCGGCTTATACTCGAGTGAGGTAAAAAAAAAATACAACAAAAAACCCGCAATACTCACCTCCGAGCCTGCGTCTGTGTCCCCGGTGCGATGGTCTCCCCGGCGGTGCGGTAAAAAGATTGAGAATTCTCCCCGCTGTCATCTCCCTGCTCAGCTTTGAATTCCCCTGCCATCAGCGCTGTGTAGGCAAGCGCTGTGATTGGATTGAGCGCCAGCCAATCACAGCCGATGCTCGATCATTCAGAGCCATTCAGTGGATGACATCACTGAATGGCTGTGATTGGTTTATTGAGCGATGGCTGTGATTGGCTGGCACTTGATCCAATCCCAGTGCTTACTTACACAGCGCTGATGGCGGGAGAATTTAAAGCCGAGCAGAGAGATGACAGCGGGGAGAAGTCTCAAGCAGCTTGCCGCACCACCTGGGAGACCATCGCGCCAGAGACAGACGCCGGCTGGGAGGTGAGTATTGCATGTTTTCTTTACCTAGTATATACTTGAGTATAGCTAGGCTGATACTCGAGTATATACGGTAAACGGTTTTTAGATAAAGACATTGAGAACGAGGCGATCAGCACATCTTACTTAGAAATATGTATAGCTTATTACACTTCATTTATTACCATTGGTTATTAAAACTCAGCATAAGCAGTGATGTCAATCTATAGGCAGGACTTTCTCCCAGGTCACACCCGGCCTGCAGGTTAGCTGGTTGGGCTTGAATTAACTACTTCTAGGGTCGCTATAAATATTACAGACGCTGCTCCAACCCTTGTGTAGTGGCCGGCGCCTGCAATTACAAAGCACTGGATATTTTTCACACTTTTCTATTCTAGTCCCTGAATTTCCCCTCTGTTATTTGGTGTTATTCCGGACGCTCTCCGCCTTGGTGGATGTATCGCTATACAGAAGGATCCGGAGTATCAGTTGCTCTCTGGGATGGTCTGAGATGTTTGCGGCCAGCCTAAAATTCAATTTACATTTGTCCGCTGCCGCCAGCTGAGTCCCACATCCCATTTCACCACTTATTACTCTACATTTTCCAAAGCGTTGTCCCCAACTTCTGTGCTTGTAATTACAGGTGCCGGCCACTACACAGGGGTTGGAGCAGCGGCTTCCACTTTGACCCTGGTGTATTTCAGCACTGGCAGCTGGCGCTGCCCGGAAAGCCCCGTTGAGGCCGAATGCACACAGAATTTGCCCATTGCTGCAGCCATCAACCCTGTGTACCTGTCCATATCTTCAGTCTTCTGTAGGCATGCGTAGTACATATTTCCCAGTGCTATGTGACGGCACAGGTCCTGCGGCCTTTCCAGAATTCTCATTCCGGTTAGGCTGCGGTTCAGGCGGCTTTAATTGACTTTAACGGAAGCTGTCCATGCGGAAAATGCTCCCAAATAGAGCCTGCTGTAGTTTTTCCTCTGTGATTGGAAATCGCTACAGATTTCCGTTTGTGTGCGTGGAAAAATTACTTTTGCATTGCATCCTATGGACAGACATTGCAGTGGAACCCGTGGACAGACGCCCAATGCCAGAGGCGTACCTAAAAGCTCAGGGGCCCGGGTGCAAAAGTTCAGCTCAGGCCCCTCCCCCCCCCCCGGGCCTCCACCCCACACTCCCCCGTACCCATACCCATATCGTGCTGCATACATGATCTGTCCCTTGGCGTAATCTTTCCAAACATGACGCATTTCCTGCACTACATGAACATTTGTTTGTAGCCCCGCAGGCCACACTCACACACACACCGCTTTTTACCACTATTAGCGCGGTGTCCCGAGCGCCGTACTATCAGCTGGGTTACTCTAAACTGTGCTCGAACAAACTGTTCCTAACACCGTGATGGATGAATAGATAGATATGAGATAGATAGATAGATAGACACATGCATAGAGAGATAGAAAGATATAGCAGAAAGATAGAGAGAGAGAGAGAGAGAGAAGACGGATGGATAGATAGAGAGAGAGAGAGAGAAGACGGATGGATAGATAGAGAGAGAGAGAGAGAGAGAAGACGGATGGATAGATAGAGAGAGAGAGAGAGAAGACGGAAGGATAGATAGAGAGAGAGAGAGAGAGAGAAGACGGAAGGATAGATAGAGAGAGAGAGAGAGAGAGAAGACGGAAGGATAGATAGAGAGAGAGAGAGAGAGAGAGAGAAGACGGATGGATAGATAGAGAGAGAGAGAGAGAGAGAGAGAAGACGGATGGATAGATAGAGAGAGAGAGAGAGAGAGAAGACGGATGGATAGATAGAGAGAGAGAGAGAGAGAGAAGACGGATGGATAGATAGAGAGAGAGAGAGAGAGAGAAGACGGATGGATAGATAGAGAGAGAGAGAGAGAGAGAGAAGACGGATGGATAGATAGAGAGAGAGAGAGAGAGAGAAGACGGATGGATAGATAGAGAGAGAGAGAGAGAGAGAAGACGGATGGATAGATAGAGAGAGAGAGAGAGAGAGAAGACGGATGGATAGATAGAGAGAGAGAGAGAGAGAGAAGACGGATGGATAGATAGAGAGAGAGAGAGAGAGAAGACGGATGGATAGATAGAGAGAGAGAGAGAGAGAGAAGACGGATGGATAGATAGAGAGAGAGAGAGAGAAGACGGATGGATAGATAGAGAGAGAGAGAGAAGACGGATGGATAGATAGAGAGAGAGAGAGAGAAGACGGATGGATAGATAGAGAGAGAGAGAGAGAGAGAGAGAAGACGGATGGATAGATAGAGAGAGAGAGAGAGAGAAGACGGATGGATAGATAGAGAGAGAGAGAGAGAGAAGACGGATGGATAGATAGAGAGAGAGAGAGAGAGAAGACGGATGGATAGATAGAGAGAGAGAGAGAGAAGACGGATGGATAGATAGAGAGAGAGAGAGAAGACGGATGGATAGATAGAGAGAGAGAGAGAAGACGGATGGATAGATAGAGAGAGAGAGAGAAGACGGATGGATAGATAGAGAGAGAGAGAGAGAAGACGGATGGATAGATAGAGAGAGAGAGAGAAGACGGATGGATAGGTAGAGAGAGAGAGAGAAGACGGATGGATAGATAGAGAGAGAGAGAGAAGACGGATGGATAGAGAGAGAGAGAGAGAGAAGACGGATGGATAGATAGAGAGAGAGAGAAGACGGATGGATAGATAGAGAGAGAGAGAGAAGACGGATGGATAGATAGAGAGAGAGAGAGAGAGAAGACGGATGGATAGAGAGAGAGAGAGAAGACGGATGGATAGAGAGAGAGAGAGAGAAGACGGATGGATAGATAGAGAGAGAGAGAGAGAGAGAAGACGATGGATAGACAGAGAGAGAGAGAGAAGACGGATGGATAGATAGAGAGAGAGAGAGAAGACGGATGGATAGATAGAGAGAGAGAGAAGACGGATGGATAGATAGAGAGAGAGAGAAGACGGATGGATAGATAGAGAGAGAGAGAGAAGACGGATGGATAGAGAGAGAGAGAGAAGACGGATGGATAGATAGAGAGAGAGAGAAGACGGATGGATAGATAGAGAGAGAGAGAGAAGACGGATGGATAGATAGAGAGAGAGAGAGAGAGAAGACGGATGGATAGAGAGAGAGAGAGAGAGAGAGAAGACGGATGGATAGAGAGAGAGAGAGAGAAGACGGATGGATAGATAGAGAGAGAGAGAGAGAGAAGACGATGGATAGACAGAGAGAGAGAGAGAAGACGGATGGATAGATAGAGAGAGAGAGAGAAGACGGATGGATAGATAGAGAGAGAGAGAGAAGACGGATGGATAGATAGAGAGAGAGAGAGAGAGAAGACGGATGGATAGAGAGAGAGAGAGAGAGAAGACGGATGGATAGATAGAGAGAGAGAGAAGACGGATGGATAGATAGAGAGAGAGAGAAGACGGATGGATAGATAGAGAGAGAGAGAGAAGACGGATGGATAGATAGAGAGAGAGAGAGAGAAGACGGATGGATAGAGAGAGAGAGAGAGAAGACGGATGGATAGAGAGAGAGAGAGAGAAGACGGATGGATAGATAGACAGAGAGAGAGAGAGAGAAGACGGATGGATAGATAGAGAGAGAGAGAGAAGACGGATGGATAGATAGAGAGAGAGAGAGAGAGAAGACGGATGGATAGATAGAGAGAGAGAGAGAGAGAAGACGGATGGATAGATAGAGAGAGAGAGAGAGAGAAGACGGATGGATAGATAGAGAGAGAGAGAGAGAGAAGACGGATGGATAGATAGAGAGAGAGAGAGAGAAGACGGATGGATAGATAGAGAGAGAGAGAGAGAAGACGGATGGATAGATAGAGAGAGAGAGAGAAGACGGATGGATAGATAGAGAGAGAGAGAGAAGACGGATGGATAGATAGAGAGAGAGAGAGAAGACGGATGGATAGATAGAGAGAGAGAAGACGGATGGATAGATAGAGAGAGAGAAGACGGATGGATAGAGAGAGAGAGAGAGAGAGAGAAGACGGATGGATAGAGAGAGAGAGAGAGAAGACGGATGGATAGATAGAGAGAGAGAGAGAAGACGATGGATAGACAGAGAGAGAGAGAGAGAAGACGGATGGATAGATAGAGAGAGAGAGAGAGAAGACGGATGGATAGATAGAGAGAGAGAGAGAGAGAAGACGGATGGATAGATAGAGAGAGAGAGAGAGAGAAGACGGATGGATAGATAG